>NW_005842533.1:911232-930768 GCF_000455745.1 Alligator sinensis
CCCTCCCCCGCGCCGCGCGCCCATTGGCCCGCCCCGCGCCGCCCGCCTCCCCATTGGCCGCCGCTCCGTTCCACTCCGAACGTTGTGTGTCAGCTCGGCTCTCACCTGTTCGCTCGGAAAAGGGCCGGTTCTTAAAGACACAGCGCCTCTTTTCCACCCGTCTGCATCGCCCGGCCGCTGAGAGGATGCCACGTCCAGGGGGGCGGTGAAAGCATTAGCTCCGGGAGTGCTGTGATTGCGTGAGGACTGCAGCTTTCCTGGCCGCACATTCCCAGCCACGGGCTTGCAAACACGACAGCACCCCCACACGTGTCATGTTCATAGCCTGCGAGAAGCCGGGGCAGACGGCACCGCTCGAGGGCATCTAGGGCGACCCCCTCCTCGAGGGAGCAGCACCCCTGCCCAACCGGCCCATACACATCTGGCATCTGAATCCACGCGCGAGGGGTTCAGCCGCAGCCCTGCAGCATCGCGGGTGGGGGCTGCAGTGGACGAGAAGCCGGGGCGCAGGAATCAGCCCTGCCCTGGGCTGGCGGCAGCCCCGCGGGCCCTCCCGGGCCGGGGACCTGCCTGTCACCCGCCGAGATCTCACAGGGGCTCCAAACTATTCCACAGCCAGCGTGCTGGAGTCGCGGGAGGGTGGGAGGGGAGGTCTCGTCCAGCCCAAGCCCTGCTCCAAGCAGCACCAGCCTCAGCTGCATCACCCCAGCCAAGGCTCCGTAATGCTGGGGCTTAAACACCTCCAAGGATGGAGACTCCACCACCTCTCTGGGTCGCCTGCTCCAGTGCTTTACTGCCCTCCCACTGAGAAAATCCTTCCTAATATCCAACCTCAACTTCCCTTACTGCAGCTGGAGCCCATTGCTCCTTGTCCTGTCATCTGCCCCCACTGAGAGCAGTCCAGCTCCATCCTCTTCGCAACCACCCTTCATGGAGCTGAAGGTTGTTATGAAATCCCGCCTCGGTCTTCTCTTCTCCAGACCAAATCAGCCCAGTTCCCTCCGCCTCTCCTCACCAGTCCCGTCCCCCAGCCCTCGAACCATTTCGTTGCCCTCCGCTGGACTCTCTCCCAGGGGTCCACATCCTTTCTGTAGTGGACGCAGGCTGCCCAGAGAGGTGGTGGGATTTCCCTCCTTAGAGGTTTTGAAGACCTGAGTAGACAAAACCTTGCCTGGGTTGTGACAGCTGGCGATGGTCCTGCTTTGAGCAAGGAGTTGCACTGGATGAGCTCCTGTACTCCACCGCTGTAGTGCAGCACCCAAAACTGGACACCGGACTCCAGACGTGGCCTCCCCAGTGCCGAATAGAGGGGAAGAATCACTGCCCTTGATCTGCTGGCGATGCTCCTACCAATGCAGCCCCGGAAGCCAGCAGCCTTCTTGGCAACAAGGGCACACTGCTGGCTCCTGTCCAGCTTCTTGTCCCCTGTCCCCCACAGGTCCTTTTCTGCAGAGCTGCTGCCCAGCCAGTCAGCCTTGAGTTTAGATGCTAGATTTCTATGGGATGGTTTGGATAGGGATGATCCTCCCTCAAGGAGGGGGTTGGACTAGATGACCTATGGAGGTCCCTTCTGGCCCTTCTTCTCTCTGATCCTATTAAAATGGCACCTTTGGGGTTGTTATGACAGCCTTCATGTTTTCAAGGCCATGAGGGCTGGAAATATATTTCCAGGAAATCTACAATCCTCATGCAATCACAGGACTCCAGGAGCTAAAGCTTTAACAACAACCTTGGATGTAGTGAGGCTTGCAATAAAATGATATAGGAAAAAAGGACAGGAAACACTAGCTTAGTCATTTATACATTGTGTTGTGCCAGCTATCAGAGGATTTCCGGCTTCGGGACGATTTATTCTCTATTCTTCTACATGAGGGGATTAACTATTCCGTCATCAAATTAATCTTGTCAAAAGCTACAGGGCAGCCCAAACTAGGACTGGCTACAAAATAAGAAGGCTGTTCCAGTAACAAGTGGAGGGTTTCAAACCTGTTTTGCTTCTTTATGGGAGCCAAATGGAGACCTTTCAACATGAATGTGAAAGAAACTGTGTGAAAATGAGATGGAGACCCAGGCCCAGCCTTGCCGTGCTAGATTTGGTCGCTCTCTCTTCCAGTCCTGACTTGGTGTTCTGGGTTTTTTTGTCTCAAACATCTATGTACTTCCCCATCTGATGAGGATGTTTTTAGTTGCAGTCTGCTCCATTTGATGCCCTTCCCATGCCTGTCTTCATCCTCCTGTGAAGGATCAGGAGAGATTCTCCTTTTCCACCTGTACTAATGGAGTACAAGACCCCATTCGATGCCTGTTAGCAACCATAAACATCCTCGTGATCACGGTGCGTGGAGGTTGACAGCCATAAAGTTTGCTGTGACCACCGATTATTACAATTCCTCTGTGTCCTTTCTACATCCTTCTTAGGGAAGGACACAGATGGACTCACCCAGCATAAATCAGTCTCATTCTAGTACAGTTCAAGGGGTAACACGGGAGTAAAACTAGTGGAACTAAGTGGAGAATCAGGCGCTGGCTCATCACTTGCCCTGGACCAGGTACCTCTCAAATTTCCAAAGCTGGGGAAGGAGTTGCCGCCACGAGGAATATTGTGCTTTGGAGAACCAGCAAAGAATCAAAAAGAGCCAAGACATCCTTTTCAGGGTGCTGCTAGCAGTTTGGGGTGCCTGCATCTCAGCTCCTGAGTGCAGGAAGTAGCAGAAGGATTTATGCTACAAAACTACGATAAACAAGGGTGTGATCTTCGTCCGGCTTCAAGGGCAGCGGCCGCAAACATGGCAGAGGGATTCAGGAAGTCATGGTTCATTCAAATATTCCAATTACAAATAAACTCTGCAGGGCTGGGAGCCAGGTGAGTTAATCAGTGTTGATGCTTGAGCCACTAAGATAAAGTAATCTAAGGGTTTCTAAAGCGTTCCAGACCATTTCCCAGGGAACCTATAAAACACAGTGAATGCTGTGCTCCCTGCACCTCCCTTCTCTCATTCTTTATTATGGAAATAGTGCGACAGCCCTGATCCAACTGTGTGGCAATGGCCTGGCCCTGATCCATCCCCACAGCAATATCCCTGGCCAAGGCAATGATTCCCAATGGGGGGTTGCAGTGCATTGGGGTGCCATGAGAGCCTTTTAAGGATGCTGCCAGGTGCAAAAGCCTATACACGATTTACTGGATAAACCCAGATATTTCCAACAGGAATCCCAAATATCAAACCCATTTGCCCTGCTATGGGCTGTCTGAGTTCTTTGCAACAGAAGAATTGCTCTGTTATTTTTTCAAGGTCAAAAACTGGATGAAAGCTCAGAGCTGGCATTTTCCAGGGGGAGGGGAGGCTTGTGTCTATGGGGTAACCTTGAGTCTAAATGAGTTGAGAAGCACTGGCCTAGGGCTTAACAGTTGTCACTGTGCTGTCCAGCCTGGTCACCTGAACTCTCACTACAGCCGTAAGGACAGAAATCAAATCTTCGTCTTCTAACTATTCACCTGGCCCTGGAGCTAAGGAGAATCTTTTTCCCTTGTTAACAGTATGGGGCCTATGAGACACCATTGAACTGTCTGTTTCTAGCCATCAGGGAGCAGTGGTGGGCCACACACCCATCAGGTCATCACGTGGGATCCTTGTTGCTCTTGTTAGACTGGAGTAGCCACACATAGCATACCTGGTTTGCAACTAGATAACACAGCCAGCAACAGGGGGGGTAACTACGGGAGGAGGGGGGGGAATTTGCATATAGGATAAAGGGGAGAGGAAAGTGGGCGGATATAGTAAAATGGAAAGGGTCGCATCATTTTCTGACATTGGGGTTGGTACCTCAGCTTCTCTGAGTTTGTAGTTGAGACCCCAAGTAACAGAAAGCAACCTGGCTCCGAAGGCAGTGATGTAACGGTGTCTTTCCATTCCTACCAGTTGGAAGGGGAGAGCTGGCGCTCTTTCCAAAGCAGCTTGGTACCAAGAGAGCAAGCACACCATGCTCTCTTCTCTCACAGAGGCTTTGCATTTGTCCTTTCCTCTTTTGTTGCTTTCCCCAATTAATCTAATGCACAGCACTTAGCTGTTCACCCATCTCTCTAGGCTATATTTTTTCTACTGCCTCACCCTGGCCAGATGCCATGTTCACACATTACAGGTGTAAGGACAGCAGCAGACAAACCCCGAACCTGGGATAAGGTCAGCCAGTTCAGTACAGAATTACCCCTGGAGGAATAAACACCCACTCCTGAAAGTGACCCTGGATTTAGTGTAATTTGTCTGCATCCATCCAAGGGTAACTATTTGCTGAAGGCAAATCTGCTCCCCTGCTGACTATGGGTGAGATGGGGTAGTAGCTACCTAGTATATATAGCCACCCCAGGATAGCTGCCCGTCTGTCTGTGACCAGCCTTGGTGCCATGTCCACTGGTATGCAAAGCAGATGTAAATTATCCAGGGGTATATGTTTGTCTGGGAAGCCTGCTGTCATTCTCACGGATGCACCGTGCTACTGGCTCTGAAATCTCCATTCTCAATCACCGGTGGGAGCATTTTGTATTCATATAAATAACACCGCAAGGCAATGAAAAGCCAGGTTCCCTTGCCCTGGAGTATCTGATCTGCCATGGCAATTGCTGTTGCTATCGCTATCAGCTACAGCAAGGATACTGGCATTCGTCCCGGCAGGGGAAGGCCTGAATCCTGAACTCAGGTCTCAGTGAGCCAGACGCTTTCAGCCGTCTGCACCCCTGAGCTCTGTCTGAGCAGCTCTGGGGTGGACAAAATCTGCCACGGGACCCTAGACCCAGGTGACGAGCGACGTCTCTCCCATGCTGTGTGTAATGAATGCCGGGCTCATCATCTCAAATGACTGTGAAGCCTGAAATATGGAAGATCTGTAGCCATTAATCATGGATTTATGGCCCCAAATGTAACGGAAAAGATCAAAGCAGGCGCGATCATTTTGTCCGAGACAGGAGCCGTCAGCCATGCTTGGAGACTGCCTTTTGCTGATTCATTTCTGTTCAGCCTCACACCTCATCTTCCCCTCTCCTCTCCCTACGCACCAGGCAAATCAGCCTAATGAATTCATCCCCGGCTCTCTGGCCCTGCTTGAGAAGAGAGCGGGCTGAATGCAAGGGAGGGATCCCGCGCTCTTAAGTGCTTCAAAAGTTAATGAAAGAAAACCAGTTATGGCAGGATTTAATTTCACTCCAGATAATGGGAATGACTCAGCCCTGGCCTCACGTGGGCATCGTTTGGTGCAGCACTATAAAACGATGAGGTAACAAACCCAGGCGGTCGGGAGACTTTGTACACAGGGTGTGCGGAGCAGCCCGGAGTGCCCTTTGGAGCGTGTCTCAATCTGAAGGTTCAAGGTTTCATTATTCCCACCACCATTTCCTTCTCCTGTGACGCTTTCCAAGTCAGGACCCCAGCCTAAAAACCCCAGCTCTTCGTTTGCTATGCATAGCATCGTCATGTGAACTCTGAAAAAATCTGCAGGTCTCTGCATCACGGCGAGCCCCTGATCTGAAGCCAAAAGCTGTGAGAGTAGCTTAAAACTCATAAGATTTCAGGGGGTGGGGAGCAAAAAGGCATGAGAAAGGCAGAGCTCTTTTTAAAAGCCTTCGGTGCTAGAGACATCAAGGATCCAGTTTCCTGGTTTTCATCTGCAGCCAACAGGGTTAGGACTTAATGTTTTAAAAAGAGAGGCGAACTGCTGGCATAATAACATGACTTTTTCAGGGCTTTCAAAAATGTTTCGCCCCACTCCAACACACATGAGCAACATCACAAAGCTTGTGGTGACACTGCCAGGACTGGCATCTCCGCGTCTGCCTCTTCTTTGACTGCCAGCATGGGCGCTGCGTCCTAGTAGGTTAGTTCAATGTCTTTTCCCGGGCCAGTTCTGCTTCCTGTTGCCCAGGGGCTGACATAAAGCGGGACCGTTTGGGTTCCCGTGGCAGTAGGGAGCTGTGTACATACTAATGCACCCTTCACTAAAAGGAATTGAAATCCCGCGGCTCTTCCTTTGCAACTCTGTGCAAACACGCCGGGTGACGTTGGCATCTTGGGCAGCTTTCCCTTCACTGTTCTTTTATTAAATTTGAAGAAAAGGCTAAGCAGGAACTCAAATGCCAACCAGGCCGAGGTTCGCTCAGCCAGTCAGCCCTGAAACAGCAAAAAACCCTTGGAAAAAAAAAAAGGTTCCTTTTACGCGGTTTCTAGACCACATGTGCAGGCCAGGGGCTTTTAGTGAAGAATTTACACTGGTGCTGCTGGCTTGGTAGAAACATCCCTGGGAATTTTGTGCTAAAATCCCCAACTTTAATATGACTACCCTTAGCCAAGTGACATCTTATACCCTGATCCTGCATGAAGCAGAGGACATTTGAAGTCAAGCTAATGCAGCTGCCATAATTGCTCACATACCACATGTGCCCAAAAAGTCACGTGTGCCTTGTTTTTTGGAAGGCAGGATGTAGACAAAAAAAGATGCTTCTAAAGCCATGGCCTAGAGCTGGCTTTTTCATGCACAGCCTGTGTTGCAAAACAGCTACCAGCTTCTCCCTCCGCCTCGGCTTCTTTCAAATGAGAGTGGCTGTGAAAGGATTAACACTGGTCTCTGCCCTCCTTCTTGCTGGTCGAGAGACCAAGGGGCAGCCATTCTTCATCGCAGTGTCTCCATGCTTCTATTCCGGTGGAGAAAACCAGATTCCCCTCTTAAGACACGCACCTCAATTTTGGAGGGCTGATTTTTAGGAAAAAGGTGCGTGGGGGATACTAGTAAATAGGGTATTTGAACCCTCTTTCCTCCCACCTCTGCTCTTGCTTTGGGGAACTGCCTGCTCTCTCGTGCTCCCACCAGTTTGCCATACAAAGCAGGGAAAAAAATCACAGAAATCAGAGAAAAATTGGGCTGGAAGGGATCTCCAGAGTTCACGTCTAGTCTAACCCCCTGCCTGAGGCAGGATCACTTCTGTCCAAACCATCCCCTACCAATCTAACCTCTTAATAAAACTACCATCAACCCTGACATGACACAAGACATCACACCCAAACCTGCCGCAGGTGAAGCAGTGTCTGGGCAACTGTCCAGGGCAGGTTGATTTTAAAGCATCAGGGCAGGGGCTTGGACCCAATGACCCTGGAGAAGCTTCCATCTTACTGGCCTCACACGTTCCCCACGGGGTCAAGGACATGGGGCCAGACTCTGCCCTCCGTTATGTCAGAGGAACTTGGGGAAATGCCCCTGTCTAGCTTGGCACTCTCCATTTCTACGCCCAGGGAACAGCTGCTGCCCTGAGTGCATCCAAGCCGAGGGCTCCTGACTACAAAAGCAGCAGGCCTCGTGATGTCCTGGGAATAGAGGGAGGTGCTGGGAGGCCCGTGGCTGGCTGGCACGGCCGGGTGCCCAGGAGGGGAGTGCAGTGTTTGATAGACTGGGCCTGCACTAAAGGAGCTGATTGGAGCCAGATGTGGGCAGAGGTGATGGCAGGAGGTGGGCTCTGCATGGGGGCAGGGGTCCTGTGCACAGCTGGCTGCTGGCTTTACCGCCCCTTTGCTTTCTCCTCCCAAGAGCTGTGTCCCTGGGTCAGGCTCGCACTCCCTGCACCACACTACCTGCAGCTAGCACGGTCCCACTCCATGGTGTGTGTTTGCTCACAGGACCACATTACAGCTGCCTGCGACATGCGGCTACATATGAAGAGGAACATTGACCTTAAACGCCTCCTTATCAGGGCAGGGAGCCTGGGGACCTCCAAGGAGCCTGCCTGGAGTCTCACCCCATGAATACTTAGGTAGGATTCCCCACTTTGCTGCTTCTCTGGGAAAAATCAGCCAGAGAAGGTCCCTTCAGCTAGGATGGGAGCCAGGTTATAGGCAGCCGTCCCCTGCTCAGAAGTCAGGAAGCAGAGCCAAAATCAAACCAGCCCCTGCTTCCACCCACGGTGAAAAACACCGTGACCTGACACGAGTCCTTCAAAGCCTGATTTCTTTTCGTCTAAGGGAGACTTATTTTAAATGCTCTGATTCAGGCTGTCACCCTCGATACGGAGCAGCAGTGCAGCATCCCGGGTCTTTTGGCACTGCCAGGCCAGGCCAACCAACCAGACGGGCAGTAGCCACCAGCTCTCTCCCCATCATGTCTTTGTCAGGGTGTCTGCACGTCAGCAGCAATCCTCTCTGCCTCTTCTCCACTAGCAGGAGGCGTTTGCAGAATTTGGGCCTGAAAGGGACTTTCCTGCCCCAGCTGCAGAAAGCACAGGGCAGTGATGGGGTCATGCATCTGGCTGTGACTCCCTCAAGCTCCTGCTAGTCTCCAGCTTTGCATGCCCACTCCCCGTCATCTCCTCCTTCCTGCTGCTCTCTGGTTTCACCTCCCCCCCAGCATGCAGAACCACTGGGCACCAGAAATCTCCATTGCTGGGGATGCCAGCAGAAAGTGATGTGGCCACCATGGAGGAAGAGCATCACCCTTATGAAGAGAAATCAGCCACCTGCCCCGTCTGCCACCTGCTGCGGGGCTCCTTCCCCCCCACGGCAGCCACAAGGGAAGGGTATCACTGTCTCCATCCCACTCCCAGGAAGCCCATGCCAGAGGTGGTGAGGGACTTTACCATCTTGCATCCAGGCTTGGGGTCTACGGCATGGCTGTGGGGGCAGGAGCTCGTGGAAGCCATGCAGGCTAGAAGTGACCTGCAGGGAGCCCTGTCCTGGTCATTGTCCTGATAGGGTTGGTCTCACCTAGGTCCTGGCAGCCTCTGGGGTGCCTGGGGGCAAGTGAAGCCACCAGACCCCAGGCCAGGTGGGCTGGGCTGCTGAGAGGGCAGGGGATTGTGGGTGTAAAACACTGGCGCCAACCAGCAAACCAGGGGCCCGAAGGTAGGTGTTGTGGGGGTGCTGCTCTGTGGTCACATACATCCATGGCGCTTGCATGGGAGCTGGACTCGATGCCTCTTCAGGCCCCTTCCAGATCTAGGCTGCCATGAGACTGACACTAGGGGCTGCACGCAGGTCCCTTTCATTCATGCCTGTTCATATGTCTACAGCCATGGGTGCCCGTGTGCGGCTCCTGGGATGGGTCTGTTGCCTCCTTTCCATGGCTGCCTCGGGGAAGAGGGGCCGGGCTGTGTCTGAACCCATCGGGGGGGCCGTTTCATCCAATGGCTCAACATGGCGTCCAGCCTCAGACGCGAACAACTGCCGGACTGTTACAGATGGGTGTCGTTAGCTTTGTTAGCCTCAAGTCAAGCAAAAGGCAGGGAAGATCTGCACCTTGTAGACTAACCAAAGGGCTGCATTAAACCAGTTGTCTGGTTTTAGCCTTAAATCTCAGGATAAAAGGTTTTGTCCGGCGGGGAGAAATGCAAGGTCTGTTTTTAGCACAGAGCTCAGCCTAGCAGGGGCAGACCTGGCACCAACACGCATCCCTGCAGCTGGGGCAGCAGTGACACACCCGGCCGCGGCGACAATCCTTCCATTCAAGGATAATGTCTACCATGGCCCATGGATGAGACCGGAGGTGACTTAAGAGTCCAATTCTTGAGCCACAGAAGTTGCAAATCCTGTCGGCCAGTATGTCTCTCCTTTTCCTTCCTCCTCTCTCTCTTCTCTGCTTTGAGGGCAAGACACTTTCCCTCGAAGTGGGCTGCCACTTGGTTGAGGTTGCGGTGCCATTGGAGTCCGCCGGCAGCCAGCTCCTTCCAGCTTTCGACGTCACCATCTCTTTTCTTGAGGTCTGCCTTCAGTGTGTCCCTATCGCATTTCCTCTGGCCGCTGCAAGATCTCAGGCCGCTACTAAGCTGGAAATAGAGCGCTTCTTTTGGGAGTTGAGAGTCAGACATCCACACGCAATGTCCGGTCCAGCGAAGCTGGTGCTTGAGGATCACCGACTCCATGCTGGTAACAGTGGCTTTAGCAAGGATGCTGGTATATGTTCAGCGATCTTCCCATTGAACCTGGAGGATTTTCAGGAGGCGTCATCGGTGATACTTCTCCAAGCTCTTGAGATGAGGATAAGACACCCACGTTTCACGTCCGTAGAGGGGAAGGGGGAGGATGGCTGCATTGTAGACAGGGATTTTAGTGTCTTTCTGGAGATCACGATGAATAGAGACATGCCAAAGAAACTTTCCAAAGGAGGCACTCTCGCACCGGATCCTGTCACACATGCACGTGTGCACACATGCAGTGCCGGGGGCATCAGATAAATGGATCACTTAATCCAGTCCCAGTCACACTGGGCACCCCAGGACATGTCTTGGGAAGGCAGATTAGGCCTGGTGTTATCTGGTTACTACCGAAAGGATCTATTTCCATCTGGTGACGGGATCGTGGGTCTCCAGGGAGAGAAGGTTTAACCCCTTCCCCACCCCCCAACAACCCACCAGGTCAGATTCGGTGCTCTCCACTACTTGCATGAAGGAGGTGAGGGGCTCCCAGGGGACCACTGGCTGGCACGTGTAGGTCAATGACTGGGCACCTTCTCCACCTCGTCGAGCCCAGCACGGTCCCCCATGGGCTGCCCTGATGCTGGAGGTGCTGGAGGTGCCTGCTCACTCAGATCGTGGTTTGGGGTAGGATGTGGCCTCTGGGCAGCTCTGCAAGACAGAGGGAGCAGTGGGGGCATCGGAGAGTGCACGGGGCAGCAGGCAGGTGCTACATCCTGGGCTCTGCAGGGCAGGGTCGGGTGTATTTGTACAGCACCATGCACATGTCAACTGATCCTGAGGAAAGCGTCTGGGTGTTTTGCTCAGGGCCTGCCTGCAAAAACCCCATTCAGTCAGCTTTACAAGTACCTGGACCAGGGGTGGCCTGTGTCCCTTTGCCGCAACCTGTGATGCCTGCTGGAGGGGAAGGGGATTCAATCTTGGCTCAAGCCCTTGTCACCCCCGGGGCACAGACCAGTCCCCCCACCAGATACCAGCAGAAGAGCACACTGCTTGCAAAATCCCCATGTGTGCATGCATGTCTGGGACAGTGAGGGGTCCTCCCAGCTTCATACAGTGCTGACTGGCCCCTGGAAAGGACTGTTCCCTCCATCGGGGACCTGGGGGCACCTGAGCCAGGGCTCGAGTCAGCAGGGTCTACGGGGCTTGGCGTCTCCGACTGGGCTCCAAGGGAAGGGTGTGGGCAGAGGCACTATGTCCAGGTGCTCACTGCAGACTCGGCGACATCCTGGATGTAACAGTAGGCTCAGAGACCCAGGGCAGAGAAAACAACCCCCTGATCTACCATCTTAACCTGACCTCAGGTCTTTTTGGAGACCTGCAGCATGACTGTTTACAACATGGATTTGGCATGAGAAGACGTATTGGAGGATCTGATCTGCCTGCATGCTGCTCGTAGGCTGCATCCCTTTAGAGAAACAGGGGTGCAGCCAGGCCCAGAGAATAATATTTCCTTGCCTCTTATTTCTATTTAAAGGGTGCAGGCTATGTTGGTGGCGGCAGCCTCACAAGCCTGAGGCAAGGACACAGGAACCCCTTGATACCACAGCACATCAATGCCGGGTACCAGGGAGCAGAAACTGGCCACGGCGTCACTCTCTCCACTGACGCCCTACGCTCCACCATGCATATGGTCCAGCAAGGCTGGAAAATTGAGCTCCTGCGCCCTCTAGTAGCCAAAGGGGACAAGTGCAAGTCACCCATAGGACAGCGTTGGCATCTACAGGCCTTCTTCCACTACCCGGAGCCCCTTTGGAAAGCACCCACTGGGGGTGTCTACACATGCATTTATGCCAGCTTAAATTTACTGTGCAGCAAGTTACTGCACAGTAAGCAGGAAAAAGTTACTGTGCAGTAAGTGGGAATAGGCCAGCATCTACATGTGCAGGCATTAAAGTACATTAATGTTGTGTGTGAATTGACTTGGGACTAATGTTAGTCCCAAGTCAGACCACACACACAGTGTTACTGCGCAGTAAGGTGTCTACATGTGCGTTGCTGTGCAGTAGCTAATCATTTGAACCACCCAGAAGCATTAGGTTGCCAAAAGGGCCATTTGTGCTCAGTATGTGAGGGGCAAGGTTTCTGCTGGGGGTTAGATCCTAAAGGGTTGGGAGTTGTATAGACAGAGACTTGAGGGCAGAAGGAACAATCTGATTCAAATGGGAGATGAGAACAGTATCAAAACTACCCAAAGTGCCCCCATCCTGGCTTTGAACCTCTGCAGGGCCAGCGCTTGGGCTCTTGTCCCTCTGGGACCTGCTTCCCAGGGTACAGTTGAAATGTCTCTACTGAGCCCAGGTCAGCTCATCCCTGCGGGATCCAGAAGACACCCTCATGAGTGCTGTTTACGGGTACAGTCCTGGACAGAGCCAGGGCTTTCAAGAGGGGGGGGTGTAGGTAGCCTGGTGTATCATCATCACATTCATAGATTCATAGATGTTAGGCATTGAATACATTGAATACAACACCTACTTCTCTCCAGTTAAGGAGAAACTAGAGGCTTTCCTAGTATGTTAAGGGGGCAGCACTCTAGTTTTAACTTTAAGATAAAAGCAAAAGCAAGTATAACTTTATTGGGGTGTGAACTCATTTGCTAGATTAATATATTAAGTTAAGAAATGCAAGAAACTAGACAAAAATGGTCACAATAGTCAAAAGATGTTGTGTCATTAGTCCTGGGGTCGGCACAGTTAACTATACATCTCTTTTTCAAACTGGTAAAAAGAAATCTAGCCTTCTTGAGTGTCTTGACAGTGCCGCCAATACTTCATTGTCAGCCGTTTCTACACCCGAGTCAATATTGCTGAACCTGAGTTAGGGTTTTCAGCTAGAGCTAGAAACAGTCTGCAGGGCTGCGAGATAGAAGAGAAGGGCTAATGGAGAGTAGAATTGCTGAAGAAAGGATAGCTTGAATAGTGGGGCATCAAGACCATTAAAAGGGAGAGAGATTAGCAGGAACCAGGGAGATGACAAGGAGTCATGAAGTCAATTACTCACCCACTGCTGCCCTGAATAGAAATGACCAGTTGTAAACTTTGGGTGAAGCAGGAATTGAGTGAGGGGGGAGAGGGACATTGCACCCCCCTGGATCCATCCCTGCACGCACTTACTCCCAGGCTGGCCCTGGGCTCCATGCCCCGCTACCACAGCTGATGGGCACAGCAAATGCCAGACTCACCTTCCCTTCCCACAGCGGCAGGTACCTGCAGGAGGGGACAAAGCAGATTGTCCCGTCAGCGAGCATCTCTTCCAGAGCAGCCGTGACAAAGCAGATTCCCCCGTCAGCGAGCATCTCTTCCAGAGCAGCCCTGAAATGCTGGGAGACCCAGCAGCACCGATGGCCCCAGGTCTGCCCTGCACTCGCTCAGGGGTCTCAGGACCCACTTGCGTGAGGAGCTCCATGGGAGCACGTCCACAAGCAGGGGCCAGGTGGGCCAAGTATAAATTGCAGAACGGGGTCCTGGCATAGCAACGGGGTCCAATCTGCACGTAGTGCCTGATCCTGGGCTTGCGGCTGGGCTCTTTTTATTCCAGAGCTGAGCTCTGGGCTGGAGAAAGAGGCCACGGAGCAGAGCAACGATGCAAAGTCCCATGCCTCGGCCCGTGTTGAATTCCACCAGCATGGCTCAAGCTCCCCAGCGCCTGAGGCAGCCGGCAGCCAGCAGCAGCTCTGAGGGCTCTGACCAGCTGCCATGTATGTAAGAGGTCCAGCTAGGGTCTCTGGGAGCAGTGGGACCAAGAAGTGCAGGAAGCTGGTGACCCCTTGGGAGCTTTTCCAGGGGCCCGATCCTTGCATCCAGCTCAGCTCTGCCCAGAGGGAAGAAACTTGCAATCACCACCCACAATCCCCAGTTTCCAACCAGGGACTGGCAGCAGAGGCAGGGGGTCTACCTCCCACTGGTAGGTGACCCCAGCCTCCCGCGGCACGGTCTGTGAACATGGGGCACAGGGCTTGAAGGCCAGAAAGGACCATGGCAATCCTCTGCAGCCCGGCTTCCCGCGTGGCATGGGCTGGCCCCTGAGCTGAAGGCCTTTGTCAGCCGCCAGCACAAATGTCCCCATCCCTGGGCACTTACTTTTCCTGAGGCAGCCTAGCAGGAAGATAAGCCACAAGATGACAAGGCCACTGATGAGGAATCTGTTGATGAGGAGCGGCATAGACAGCACTGCTGAGAAAGCAGGGAGAAGAGAAACTCATTTATGTACGGCTGCGGATCTCTGTCATCCCCAACGGCTTAGGGTCCTAGGAAAGCACCCGAGGTCCCATCCAGTCCAGCCCCCTGCTCAAGGCAGGATCAGCCCTGACTAAACCATCCCAGGCAAGGCTCTGTCCGACTTCCCGGGGTGGAGAGTCCACAACTTCTCCAGTGCCCAGCCTCCCTCAGACTCATTAAGTTCCTTTTAATGTCCAACCTAATTTTCCCTGCTGCAGCTTGAGGCCATTGCTCCTAGCCCTGCCCTCTACAGCCACAGAGAAAAGCCCGGCTCCATTCCCTCTGTCATCACTCCTCAGGTCTTTGAAGACTGTTATCAAAGCTCCCTTCAGGTTTCTCTTCTCCAGATGAAATGACCCGAGTGCTTTCAGCCTTTCCTCATCAGTCCTGTTTCCCAGCCCCCTCTTCGCTTCTGCTGCTCTGCCCTGGACCCTTTCCAAACTGCCCCGTCCTTCTTGAAGTGTGGGGCCCAACCCTGGGCACAGCACTCCACACGAGGGAGGCCTCCCCAGTGCCAAATCTTAACCAGACCCCTGCTGCCACATGGGCTGGAAATGCAGTGGGAGTTTCAAACCCAATGACTGGGCACAGGTCGGATCAGTGCCCCAGAGCTGTACAGGATCCTAGAAGTCATCTAGTCCTGGCTCCTGCTCAGGACAGGACCAGCCTGGTCTAAATCAGTTCAGCCACGTGTTTGCTTGGCCTGCACTGAACGGCTCCAAGCAATGGGGACTTTACAGCCTCCTAGTAATCTGGTCTGTGATAAACCAGCCTTAGGGGAAGGAACATAGAAAGTTAGGGTTGGAAGGGAGCTCAGCAGGTCACATCTAGTCCAACCCCTGCTCCGAGCAGGACCAGCCCCAGCTACATCATCCCAGCCAAGGCTTTGTCTACTTGGGTCTTCAAAACCTCCAAGGATGGAGAGTCTGCCACCTCTCTGGGTGACCTGTCGCAGTGCCTTACTGCCCTCCTGGTGAGTTCTTTTGAACATCCAACCTCAAGAGCCCTTTTGGCAACTTAAGGCAATTACTTCTCATTGGCTAGGAACAGACCTTGCATTTGTCCCTGGACAAGTTGTGCCTGTGTTTGTCCCAGAACAGGAATATCCTGGGATTGGCGTGTACACACATTGCCCTTCTACTCGGGGTTTAGTGTGCAGCTGAGTGCACTGCTGCTTCTCTGATTCAATGAGGCAAGCCCAGGGAACTGTTCAAATGCCTGTTGTGATGTCCCAGGATAAACTCTTAGTACTTCTTATCCCATGACATTTTTTAGGATTCAACCTGGGACAACGGACATGGATGTTTGAATGATTGCACTTTGTCATAGGATAAGGTGGTTTATCCCAGGACAAATATGGAGTCTGTCTGTAGCTAGAAAGAGACTGAAAACAATTAAGAACAGCAAAGCTGTTAGATAAGGTCACTCCACAGCCCCATCCTGCTCAGCTCTTTATGAAGGGCTTCTCCAAACTGCCCCTCTCCTCTTCCAATGTCCAGCATTCAGAGGCTTCAGAGGTTTAATTTGGAAGTTGCAATCTTAACTGCCATGTTAACGCCCATGGATGGACCTGGCCCCTGTGGATTTGTCTAACTCAGGGG
Organism: Alligator sinensis; assembly: GCF_000455745.1. Lineage (NCBI taxonomy): Eukaryota > Metazoa > Chordata > Crocodylia > Alligatoridae > Alligator > Alligator sinensis. The sequence continues at coordinate 926,991 of NW_005842533.1, forward strand.
TTCTTAAACAGTGGGTCACGACCCCCCCAGGGAGTTGTGAGCAACTTAAAAGGGGGCTGCAAACTTCCCAGGGGGTACACGCAGTGGCATGGGGAACTGGTGCGTGGCAGTGGCATGGAGTGGTGGATGGCAGCAGTGGCTGCTACGTGGGAACTCCCCATCCTCCACTGCTGCCATCCAGCACTCGGGGTCACGGTATCACCAAGTTTGAGAACGCCTCGTCTAACTGATTAGCATCCTCATTACACAAAGGTTTACTACATTTGCAGTCTGATATCAAATCCCGCTTTGGCCTTCAGTTCTCCCAGCTCTGTCCCTGTAAGTCATGCTTCCCAGACCTCACTGTGACAGGGTGCCTCACCAGGGGTGGCCACGAAGCCCCTGGAGTCCCTGCAGCCCTCTCACTTTATGGACAACCGCCCCTTCTAGTCACCCACCATGACTTGATGATTGTTATTTTAATGGGGGAGGGTGCCCCAGGCCTTCCTACTTTGAGCTTCCAAAGGACCACCAGTTGCATGTGGCCCCTCCCTTACGGGCTAATTGCACAGCTCTGCTCCTCCCCTGCACTATGCCCCATGCCTCACAGATGTTATCACTGATTGATGTTCATCACTGCTCTTCCTTCCATGCCGATATACTCGGCCCTCTTCACCGGGCTCCTCAATACACTCAGCCTCTCCATGGGCTCCGGACCCCTCCCTGGGTCCTTAGGAACTTCCTCCAGCCCCTTAGCTCCTCCCCAAACCTCTGGCTTGCTCCAGCTGTCCTCTTTATGGTGGTCCTCCAAAATTGCAATCCTCTTGCTAGGGTGGTGTTTTCTCTGCAGGGTCTAGATCTTACTGCCAGCTTCTCTCAGGGCCTGGGCTTGTTCATACCGGCTCTAAGCCCAGTCCTCCTTTGGAGTCAGATGACTCCTTCTATAAGGCCTAGCCTTACCTGCAGGCTCCCTGGGACAGCTGAATCCCAATTTACCGTGGCCCACACCTGCAGGCAGCTTCACAGGATGCCTGACCCAAGTGGCAGGCGCCCCAAGTGCCCTGCCACACTCGCATCATGTTTGTTGCTCCCTGCTGGACCATCCCCAATTTCTCTACATCTTTTTTGAACTTCAGTGCTGAAATTTGGACACAGGACTCCAGTTGAGGCCTCACCCATGTTAAACCGAGCGGAAAAATCACTTTCCATGAGCCACATGTGACACACCTGTTAACATAGCCCTGTCTGCTATTGGCTTTATTTTTGATGCTCTACAGATGTATATTCAGCTTCTGGTCCATTGTAACCCCCAGGTCCTGTTTCTGCAATCTTGAAGCCTAGCCCCAAATTGCATTCATGCACTTGATTGTTCTTCCTGAGTGTAGTATTTTTTCCTTGTCCTTACTGAATTTCATCTGATTTATTCTAGGGTCTTGTCAAGGTTTTTTTGAATCTGAATCCTATCTTTCAATGTATCTGCTTTCTCACTCAGTTTGGTGTCATCTGCAAATTTAACAAGGGCACACTCAATTCCCTCGTTCAGAACATTAATGGGGATATTGGATGGTACCAGACCCTGGGCAAACTCTCAGGGAACCCCCTCGAGGTATCTTCCCAGTCTGACACTGGTTACTACTCTCCGAGCACCATTTTCCAGCCATCAATGCACCCACCTTCCAGTAGTATTATCTAAACCAGGGGTGTCAAATCTACCCCATGCCAAGGGCAAGATCCAGCCCATGGGCCATATATTTGACACTCCTGATCTTGACCATTTTTCCTTAGCTTGCTTGTGAGAAAGTTGTGGGACATATTTGCAAAAGCCTTGCTAAAGCTGAAGGACAGCACAGCCCCTTCTAACCCACCAGCCCCATGCCTAGTCACAGAAGGAAATCAGGTTGGTTGGTCATGATCAGGGATCCTGGTTTTCTCTGATAAAAAATCCCAACAAAACAAATCCCCAATTTCCAGGTTAAAAAAAGTAACCCAAAAGCCACATTGTCCCATGATTAAAATGAAACATCACTAATACATAGATATATATACATAGTGGTGTTTCATTTTGATCATGGAAAAGTGTGGATTTTGGATTACTTTTTATAACCTGAAAATTGGGGATTTTTTTTTTAAATCAAAGAAAACCAGGATCCCTGGTCATGACTTCAAATAACAGAATCACAGAAAATGAGGGTGTGAAGGGACCTCGGGAGGTCACATCTAGTCCAGCCCCTGCTCCAAGCAGCACCAGCCCCAGCTACATCATCCCAGTCAGGACTTTGTCTAGTTGGGTCTTAAAAACTTCCAAGGATGGAGAGTCCACCACCTCTCTGGGGAACCTGTTCCAGTGTTTTACTAACTGCTTGTGAGAAAGCTTTTCCTAATATCTCACCTAATTTCCCTTGCTGCAACGTGAGCCCATTGCTCCTTGTCCTGTCGTCTGCCCCCACTGAGATCAGCCCAGCTCCGTCCTCTTTGCAGCCCCCCTGCAGGGAGGTGAAGGCTGCTATACAATCCCCCTCGGTCTTCTCTTCTGCAAACTAAACTAGTCCAGTTCCCTCAGCCTCTCCTCACCAGTCCTGTCCCCCAGCCCCCTAAACAATTTTTGTTGCTCTCCACCCAATAAAAGGGAGGGCGGGGGGCGGTAGCAGATCCTCAGAGAAAGCACCAGCAGACCCAACACTGGGGTGGAGAGTCCCCTGCAAGAGAAGTCCTGGCCTGAGTGGCGAGACAAGGGCATCATGTATTTTGCTCTCTGCACTGCAGCTGTTAACAGGAAGGACCATACAGGCTCGGTGGGGTCCGAGTCGAGTGACAGCCTTTGCAAACCATGTGCAGCAAGCCAGGCCGAGCGAGAGAGGTCGTGCTGCTCTGGTGGGATGCTGGAAGACACAAGACAGCAGAAGGCTGTTAAAAAGCTGCCAAAAGATTTAAAAGGGGCCCAAAGCTATTGCCGTGCACGAGACCTGGGGGTTATTGCCGGTGTCTTCTGTCAAGCATGGGCAATGCAGCCAAATCCAAGGAACGGGCCACAAAAGGACTAGAGCGTAGGGCTGGATTTTCCCTCCCTGGCTGGGGAAACCATCTACCCCTGCTGTGCACAGGCAGAATAAGCAGAGTCTCTGCCTCAAGGAATATACACAATCTCTATATATGCCCCTGAGCAACACCAAGTGGGTCAGAGAGATACAGGGATTCAGAAAGGACAGGCAGGTAAACTGTCCAGATGAACTCCTGGACGCAGGAGGAGGGGTGGATGTCGTACACTTAGACTTCAGGAAGGCCTTCGATACAGTATCCCACCCCATACTGGTGGACAAGTTAAGAGGCTGTGACTTGGATGACTACACAGTCCGGTGGGTGGCGAATTGGCTAGAGGGTCGCACCCAGAGAGTCGTGGTGGATGGGTCGGCTTCGACCTGGAAGGGTGTGGGCAGTGGGGTCCCGCAGGGCTCGGTCCTTGGACCGATACTCTTCAACGTCTTCATCAGGGACTTGGACGAGGGAGTGAAGTGTACTCTGTCCAAGTTTGCGGATAACACAAAGCTGTGGGGAGAAGTGGACACGCCGGAGGGCAGGGAACAGCTGCAAGCAGACCTGGACAGGTTGGACAAGTGGGCAGAAAACAACAGAATGCAGTTCAACAAGGAGAAATGCAAAGTGCTGCACCTAGGGAGGAAAAATGTCCAGCACACCTACAGCCTAAGAAATGACCTGCTGGGTGGCACGGAAGTGGAAAGGGATCTTGGAGTCCTAGTGGACTCCAAGATGAACATGAGTCGGCAGTGTAACGAAGCCATCA
>NW_005842533.1:931197-948565 GCF_000455745.1 Alligator sinensis
CTCTTTCCTGCCTATGCAGGGGGTCGGACTCGATGATCTATTGAGGTCCCTTCCGACCCTAACATCTATGAATCTATGAATCTATGAAAACTCTATCAAATACTCACATACAGCTTGCATCTGCAGGATGAATTGTAATTCTTACCGAACCATCTAGGCCAAGGAGGAGGACTGCATTGTGCAAGGCGCTGTATAAACCCAGAGCAAAAGCACAATTGTAGCCTGGAAAAACTCCCAGTCTGAGTGTCAGGCACGACACCACCGGGACTGACGGACAGACAGACGGGCAGCACAAGGCAGCAACAGGACAGTGCTGGGGGCATGGCAGAGCAGTCATGGTGCCTCAGAGCCAATCTTCACATATTCTTCCATTTGCAAGAGGAGAGACTCATTTATTTAGCTCGTTGCAGCACACGGGCAGCCCCACATGCCTTGAAACCAACAGTAACATCCGGTGGCTCAAAAGAGGCACAAATCTTCATCAAACAATAACGACGGGCGAGCCAGGAAGCGTGTGGGTCTCTCCCTGCAGCGCTGCCCTAGAGCTAAGGGTGACCACGGTGCAGTCACATCTGCCCTCTCACCAGCCAGGAAAACATTAGCTGTCGGCTGGAGCAGTTCAGCATCTAAATCAAAGCTCATGGGCAGCAGCAGAAAAGCTCCCAGGGACTTCAGTGGCCTCCAGACCAAGCCTTAACTTTGGAGCGAAGCAGAAAGGAGGGCCATGAGGGAACTGAAAACCAGTGTGTCGTTGCCCACGTGTGACCACATATGGTAGGATGCAGATCACATAGCCACTTCCTTACAAGTGCAGGAGAATTTAGCCAACTTAAAAAAAAAAGGCAGCAGGAGGTGTAGGGGGCGGGAATTAAATCAAGTTTCGGGTGCTATCTGCTCCTGAGACCCTGCCACGCACGTGGGTTTTGATTTATTAAAGTGTATTTTTTCACCCGCATTTCTGTGCTGCCCAAAGGTGATGGCAGAAACTCATGGGAGTGAAAGGGTTTTGCATGCAAAGGTTTGCAGGATAAATCCCAGGTCAGCAAAGCATTTAATGAAGTCACTGCAATGGCAGCACCTGCTTAACGGAAGCACGTGCCCGGGCCCCATCAGTTCAATTCAATAGGGTTTAAACCAGATCTCTACATGATTTGCTAGCAGGCAGGTAGACTGACTGCAAACCCTCAGCCTAGCTGACTTCAGGGGAGGGACAGTGAAACGGTCCACAAAGAGAAGCTGGCAAGCGCAGAGGCCAGCTCAAGTATTCTCGTTTCCTTTGCGGCTCACAGGAAGTTTGGCTGTTTTTGACTAATAGGAGGTAGAAAGCCCCAGATGGAGGTGCGATTCTCTAGCTGACAATAGCTCATTACAGCCCGAGTGACCCTAGACCAGTGATTCTCAACCAGGGTGCCTTGAGATCCTTTCAAGGGTGCCGCGGGGTGCCAGACACCGTGAGCGCTGTGAGCTTGACAAACACGATTCACAAGATAAACCCAGAGATTTCAAAGAGGAAGCCACAGCTGTGATCCGTCTGGGGTCTTTGCAATAGAGAAACTGCTCTGTATTTGCTGTCTGTCAGCAAAAAAGGGTTGAAAACTGAACAGCTGACCTTTTCTGAGGGCTGCCTTGAGCCTAAAGAGTTTGAGAACCACTGCCCTAGACAAGGGGGCATCTTCTTGTCTAACTGCACGTTTCAGACAGGCTGGAGCTGTTCCATCACGTCCTCTATGAGCAAGATGGGCATTGAACACATCAAAAGGATCGTCCCATAGAGAAGCAGGGCTGGAAAGGACCTCCGCAGGTCATGTAGGTCAGCCCCTGCTGAGGCAGGCCCCCCCCACAGAGTCTAGTCCCAGACATCTGCAGATATGATATATGTGCACACCCAAGTGCCCAGGGAGATGTGCATATATCGTTTGCCTGAACGGATACATGATGCCTGCCTGCCACTCGGTCAGTGCTTTTGATTTAAATGCATCCTTCCTTCCATCCTGCTCTGAGCACACGAGCAGTTACTTATAAGCAACGCTGAATCCTTCCCTGCGGCACCCAGCTCAAGTTTCTTGCCCTTACTGAGAGCTCTGTGCAATAAGAAAGGGACTGTGTTTGGACTGGAGCAACTGGATCTTTATTTGGTGCCTGAGTGCACGGGGCGCATGGCGCTTCCTAGCTTCTCCCTCCAAATTGTCCCTTCTACACAGGTTGTTACACACAGCAAATGCCTACCCTGGCTCCTGTCCTGCCCTGTCCCTTCTATCTCCTTCCACCTGGCTGGTCCAGGTAGCTTTAAGCACCTGCTGGTCTGTCTCCATTTGCACACAGCCCATCATCATGTTCCTACACATGAGAAACCTTCCCCAAACTGGTCCCTAAAGGTGTTGCCTAAAGAGCCCCGGAGATGCTACCTGTGTTCTTTATTGGAGGTATCCACAGAGTCTGGTTCACCTCTGCCATGAGCTGCTTCACCCAGCAGGTCACTTCTGTCCCGTTGTGGCAGTCAGCAGTGTTCACCCAGGCTCGCTGGGTTGCATTGAAGGTCCCTTCGCTTGATGCTGCTACAGACACACCATCACCCAGCACCTGGTAGCCCCCACAGGTCACGTTCAGGGTGATGTTGAGCAATGCAGGATAAAACTCACTCGCGGCACAAGTCACCAGGATTGAGTGAAGGGCTCTCTCGACAGAAGACGAGAAGAGCCAGACTTTGGGCAAAGCTGCGGAGGAGACAAGGACAGGGTGGATTAGAGAGAAACAGACCTGACGGTCCCAGTTCTGATACTAGGCTCCAAGGTGGACATCTGCTAGCCCATAAAACATCAGAGATCCACTGGCCTCCATGCGAGATGCTTTGTGCAGGGGTGAAAGTGTAAGGGACAAGGCCCAGGTCTCTCTCCTTCATTGAAGGAACTGCAAAACAAGGACTACCCCTTTGTAGCCAGGTTGTTCAGCCATCATAGCAGTTGTTCTCAACTTTTGTTAAGAACATAAGTGTCATACTGGCTCAGACAGTCACAGCATCATAGACAATTAGGGTTGGAAGGGATGTCAGGAGGTCACATTTAGTCCAACCCCTGCTCAAAGCAGGACCAGCCCCAACTACATCATCCCAGCCAAGGCTTTGTCTAGTTGGGTCTTCAAAACCTCCAAGGATGGAGACTTCACCACCTCTCTGGGTAACCTGCTCCAGTGCTTTCCTAGTGGTGAAGTTTTTCCTAATATCCAACCTAAACCTCCCTTGCTTCCACTTGAGCCCATTGCTCCTTGCCCTGTCATCTGCCCCCACTGAGACCAGCCCAGCTCCATCCTCTCTTCCCCCACACTGCAGGGAGTTGAAGGCTGCTATTTAAATCCCTCTCAGTCTCAGACTGAATCAGCCTACTTCCCTCAGCCGCTCCTCACAAGTCATGTCCCCCAGTCCCCTAAACAATTTTTGGTGCCCTGCACTGGACTCTCTGCAGTTTCCCCACATCCTTTCTGTAGTGGGGGGCCCAAAACTGGACACAGGACTCCAGACGTGGCCTCCCCAGTGCCAGATCCATGGGAATGGTCCACCTAGCCCAGTATCCTGTTCCTGGCAGTAGCAGACATGGATGCTGCAGCGGGAGAGCACCGAGCATCTCTGACCCAGGACGCCTTGACACCATGGGGTGCCCTGCGATCTTTTCAGGGGTGACAAAACATGCAATATTAGCACCCGTATTTGTGCAAACATGATTTGGACCTGTTGTGGTCTTCTCGGGTCCTTGGCAACAGAATCACTGTTATTTTTGTGCAGTCAAGAATCTAGTGAAAAAAAATAAATCAAGAGCTGACATTTTCCAAGGGGTGCCTGGGATCTAGCCGGGCATGCCTTGGGTGCTAAAAGTTTGAGAACCACTGATCTAGTGTGATCCACCCCCTATTCAATACTTTCCCTGCTATCCACCATTATAGGTTTGGAGATCCCACAGGAGACCTTTCCAACCACGTTCAACAGGTTGAAACAGAGCTATCACCCAGGAATGCATCTAATCCATTTTTGAACCTGGCTGTGCTCTCTACCCACCCTACTTCCTGTGGCCATGAATCCCACAGGTTAATTATGTGTTGCATAATAAAGTATTTTCTCCCATTGGGTTTAAACCCGTCACCTACCCATTTCAGTCAGATGCCCACAGTGCTAGTACTCTGGGGTTTGGGGGAACACCAGGTCCCTGTTCACTTGGTTCACAACTTTCATGATTTTATAGATCTCTGGCTTATCCCCCTCTTAGTCTTCTCCTTTACAAACTGAAGTTTTTAGTCTCTCCTGGTATGGCAACTGCTCCAGGCCCCTGATCATTTGGGTTGCCCTTCCCTGTACCTTTTCTAATTCTACTACCCACTTCCTGAAATGTGGGGTGAAGAACTGCACCTAGTATTCAAGACGTGGGTGCATCATGGATGTGTCTAATGGCATGGCGATGTTCTCCGCTTTGTTTTCAGTCCCTTCCTAACGATGCCCAACACTTTACTGGCTTTTTTTCTTGTTGCTGCACACTGAGAGGATGATTTAGATAATCAGACTCGAGGCCTAGCTTTTTGGACTTCAAAAATGCCCGCTCTGAGCTTTCACTCATTTGTTGGCTGCAGAAAGACAGCAGAGCAATTCTGTTGCAAAGAACCGAGAGAGACCACAACAGCGCCGAACGTGTGTGACACTCTGGATTCCCACTTCTGCTCTCTGCATTTATCTTGCAAATCATGTGTAGGCACTTGCAGGTGCTAATGCAGCGTTAATATTGTGCGGCATCCCACAGTACCCTGGAAAGGATCTTGCAGCACGCCAGGGTGTTGAGGCACCCTGATTGAGAATCACTGCGTTATAGTCATATACATGGGGGCTGCTGTAAAGTACCCTCCTCATTGTGGAGCATCTGCCCTGAGCTATTGCTATTTCATAGAAAACGAGGGCTGAAGGGACCTCAGGAGGCCACATCTGGTCCAAGCAGGACCAGCCCCAGCTACATCAGCCCAGCCAAGTGGTCCTTCACGTCAATGGCCATTACCATACACTTCCAGCTGTGTCTCGAGGGGCTTCAGGATCTTAGTAGGAGGAGGGATGCTTCTAATTATGGTACAAAGGTAGGTGCCGCTATCGTTGGGCTGCAGGTTCTTAATGAGCAGCAGAGATCTCACGTTCCTCTGGTGCGTCACAGAATACTTTTGCTGCAGGTCCAGCGGTCTTGAAGAGATGGACGTTTTCACTGCAATGAGAGCGGGGAGCCCCGGGTTTCCGTTGCCACCAGCGAAACGCCACTCCGAGTGGAAATCAGGGAAGTCGCAGAGTTGGCAGGAGCAGGTCAGCGTCACGGACTCTCCTCTGAGGGCTCGGACCACCGGAGGTTGATGCAAAGGCACCTTTGGGTTGGACCTGGCTAGGGGAAAGAAGGGAGCCAAGTCACAACACAGGCGTCCAGTCTGGGGGGCACCAGCTGGTCCTGCCTACGCAGCAAGTTCAGACATATCAATGGAGATGGTCACCCTGCCTGTGCATGTAAACACAAGGAGTTGACTGGGCTTTCAAACACACGTCTTTGCTGAATAAATCCAGTAAATCACCATGGGTGGATCTAGGATTTTGAGAAGTGGGTGCACCACATCATCTGCACCCATCTCATGTAACACAACATCTTTTTCTCTAGGCAAAATGAAGCTAGAAGCTTTATTAATGTGCTAGGGAACTAGGGCTATATTATTCAGTTTGAGATTGAAGTGAAAACAAATATAACTTTATTGGAACATGCATCTGTTTGCTATATAGATGCATAGAGAGTGAGGGTGGGAAGGGATCTCAGGAGGTCACATCTACCCCAACCCCCTGCTCCAAGCAGGACCAGCCCCAAGTGCATCATCCCAGCCAAGGCTTTGTCTAGCTGAATCTTGAAAACTTCCAGGGATATCACACATTACGTATCCCTGTGCACGGATACCACCACAAACTAGGCAAAAATAATAACAAATGGTTGTTTCTTTAATCTTGCAGTCATTTGAATTAAATGTACATTTCTTTCAGAGTGACAAAAAGCAAAATCCAGCTTTCTTCAGCATCTTAACGTTCAGTGCAGCCAATGCTGCACTGAAAGTTATTTCCATACCCGAGTTAATGTTTTTTGCTAGGGTTAAAAGCTACCTGCAGAGCTGTGAAGTAGGAGCAACACTATCCGGGGCCACCAACAGACAGCAGGTTTGCAGAAGAAAGAACTGCTTCTTAAGTAGAACCATTAAAAAAATAAAGAGGAGGAGAGAGGGTTGTTAACACCTTTATTAGGCAGATTATAATGAGCCATGAAGTCAAGGTACTGCCCCACTGCTGCTGGCCTAGAAATGCTGCTGTCACTGCCAGGCAGGTGGTTTTAAAGTTTAGGTGGAGCAGGCAAAGGAGGGTGCAACTGCATCCCTGCACCTCCCCAATGCACCCTTGAGTCACTTTTTCTCCCAGCGGTAACCTGGCTGCTTGGCACGGTTTTGCTGCAATGCCTCCAGCTGGTTCTCTGCCAGTCTGACAGACAAGCAAGATACTCTTTGCCACCAAAGCAGCTCTGGAAAACACCAGTTGGTCCCTATATTGCTGCCTGGCATTCAAGAACTGAAGTGGCAGAACAGCGCAGGGGTGTTGCTTCAGGAAAGCCGAAACAGGCAGCTCACTGAAGAGAGGAAGTGTGTTTTCCGGCGATGATCTGACAGCCAGCCAAAGCGACACAGCGTTCGACATGAGTGGCTGATGGCACAGAAGAATCCCGGCCTACCCCCATCAATTCTTCCCTGCACAGGGAAACCCCAGTTTCAGTCCTCTGCTCCGCTACAGGCTTTATTTTGTCACATCAAGCAAGTTTTTAAAACCTCCTTATGCCTTGGTTCCCCTTTTTAAAAAGTGAGAGGAGCACTTCCCTACCTCTCAGCAGCACAATGACATTAAAGATATCGGATGGGAACAAGGGTCTTCTCAATACAAAGAAATGCACTGGAATCCTTTTCTTGAGACAACCCCCCTCCATGACTACATGGGCTGAGCACTGAATTCGCAGATAAGGGCCCAGGCACCCCACCAAGCAGAGTGTAGCCCCAAACACTCCAGGGTACCGGGAAATAGGATGTATATTTATTTTTGGAGGATAATGACTGAAGAGCTGCAGATAAATGCAAGAAACCAAAGCCTTTACTTCCAAGAGCTTAAGATCCAAAATGCAATATATTGCCACCCACTCCGTACTTTAACCAGCCAAGGTGGGATGCGTTGTGCATATAGTGCGTGTTGCATTAAATGGGAAGAGCCCCAAATATTTCAAATTCTGTATATCTGCCTATATTTGCTCTGGGCTGCTATGGGAGAATGGCATCTGCTTTTATCATAGCCTGAAGAACGTGAAGCTACATCCGTTTTCACACACACAGGACTCATTCTTCATAGAAGCCTAGTTTGCCGTCTGGCATCGCAGCTGTGACGATGCACATGGACAGCTCTGCTTGCTTTGGGTTTGGTGGCTTGATTTTGACTTTGGTGCAAACACAAGGCAACGAGATTGCACCGGGGACAGCAGGTTCTCCAGGAAAATACCACCTCTGCCTGAGGGCAGCTTCTCAGACCAGGGGGAAGACTCACACACCTGGGAGCACGGGGGCTGAGGCAGTGACGGCAGGATCGGATACAGGGAGCCCCTGCTTATGAAACCTTCTAGACTAACTGAATCATAGAGGCGCAAAAGAGGCATGGGCAGATCTTGGCTTTTGGAGAGGGGGTACAGATGGTATAACATGACACCCATTTTTCTCCAGTTAAAGAGAAACTGGAAGCTTTACTACTAGGCTAGGAGCCTAGCGCTATTATTCAGTTTAAAAATCAAAGCAAATATAACTCTTGGACTGTGCACTCAATTGCAAGAGAAAAATATAAAGTCTTTTTAAAAAACAAAACCACAGCACTAAGTTAAAAATAGGCAATAGCTATTGTATCATTAGTCCTGTAGAAGTTGGAGCAAAATGCTCATCTCTTATTCGGATTCATAAAACAAAATCGAAGTGTCTTGGCAGTGCCTCCAATACTTCACTGTCAGCCATTGCTACACCCAAGTTAAATATGACCATGCCCCAGTGAAGGGTTTCAGCTTGAGCTACAAACAAACAGGCAGCAGGGCTGTGAAACAGGAGAGAGACATTCCCAGGAAGACCTGGGAACATTGCAGAAGAAGGGATTGCTTGAATACCTGAACATCAAGTCTATTAAAAAAGGAGAGAGGGTTGTCAACCCGTGTGGAGTGGAGAGAGATTAGCAGGAATCGGGGAGATGGCAGTGAACCTGCTGCCCTACCCCCCAGTCCTCTCCTGAGCAGGGGGGTCAAAGACGCTGCCCATGGGTCTCCGTGACCTTCAGGCAGCAGGTGCACAAACCCAAGAGGATGCCTGAGCCAAAGGAATTTGATGAGCTCAGTGCTAGGCAGTTCTGTGCCCCGGTGTTTTAGCAGATCCCGCCAGGACGCCGATCTTACCTCCATGCAGCGCCATCCCCAGCAGGCAGAGAACAAGCAGCAGCCCCTCCATGGCCCATCGGCGAGGGTATCCTGTCCTCCAGTGCTGCACCATGCCATGTGGTCTCCCAGCCCCTGCAGAGCCCGGAGCACGGTGCTGCATTTGCATCACGGTGCTGCCTCGCGCATGCAGCCAGGCCGAGGGGAACGACACGGAAGTGCCTGGCTCTCGCCAGGCTTGTGGCTGCGAAGACCCAGGAAGAGGGATTTGGGGGACGAGGGCTGTGCACCTTGGAGGGTCTGCTCAGAGAGACAGGAACAGCTGGGCTCGTGTGGCCCGTGCAGCACAGAGGAAATGCAAGAGCGTGGGTGGAACTGAAGTGAGAGCAGCAGCACAGGACGATGTGGTCAGAGAGGGCGAAGGAGGACTCAGACAAGGGCCTGAAGGAGGACCGGAGGGTACATGATGTGGTTTAACTCGCTCTGCTCCGAGGGGGCAGCCCAGGTGAGAGCTGTGCCCACTCTGGAAACTCCCGGCCCGGTTCTCTGCGCTGCAATTTCTACCCCATCTCCCAGGTCCTGTGTGAGGCTGCCAGACCTCAGGGACCAGGGGACCATTGGACTAAAGAGAGGAACCTGCAGACCCCTCTACATCTTCTTAGCCCTGAGATGTGGGGGGGAAGATGGGGCAACCAGCACCCAAGGGGCTTTTCAGGCGAGGCTCTTGGGGCAGAGATCATATCCATCCCCTGCTTGGAGACACCTCCCTTAGGACCGTTACCCAGCGGTGGGTGGCAGGGTATCCAGAGGTCAGTGCACCAGGGGAGGGAGTGCGACGGCATTGAGCACGGCTGGAAAGCTCCATCGCCTGAGTACAGAGTTTCAGGCCCTCAGACAAGCCAGCAGTTCCTTCCTATTTGTTTTAAACCTCATGTATTCATGAATCCAAATTTACCAAAATAAAAAAATCATAGAAGCACAGAAAATGCGGGTTGGAAGGGCCTTGGGAGGTCACATCTAGTCCGTCCCTCTGCTCAAAGCAGGACCAGTCCCAACTACATCATCCCAGACAAGGCTTGGTCTACCCGGGTCTTCAAAACCCCCAAGGATGGAGACTGCACCACCTCTCCAGGTAACCCGTTCCAGTGCTTCACCATCCTCCTAGTGAGACGGTTTTTTCCTGATATCCAACCTCAACTTCTCTTGCTGCAATGTGAGCCCATTGCTCCTTGTCCTGTCATCTGCCTCCATGGAGAACAGCCCAGCTCCATCCTCTTTGCAACCCCCCTGCAGGGAGGTGAAGGCAGCTATTCAATCCCCCTCGGTCTTCTCTTCTCCACACTAAATAAGCCCAGTTCCCTCTCTTTACAAGTCAGGTCCCCCACCTCCTAACCAGTTTCATTGCTCTCCACTGGACCCTCTCCAACTTGTCCACATCCTTTCTGTAGTGGGGAGCCCACAGCTGGACACAGGACGCCAGATGTGGCCTCACCAGTGCTGAATAGAGGGGAACACTCGATCTGCTGACAGTGCTCCTACCAATGCAGTTCAGGATGCCATTAGCCTTCTCGGCAACAAGGGCACACTGCTGGCTCATATCCATCTTCTTGTCCCCTGTCACCCCCAGGTCCTTTTCTGCAGAGCTGCTGCCCAGCCCGTCACCCCCAGCCTGCACCGGTGCATGGGATTGCTCCCTCCTCAGTGCAGGACTTTGCACTTGTCCTCAATGAACCTCAGAGGGTTCAACCAAGTAACCAGTGTAATGGAGAGGGATAGAGCCAGTTCCTAAGGCAGTGATTCTCACCCATTTTAGCTGCCAAGTCCCCTCTATACCTTCCTGGAAATTTAGTCTCTCCGTGGTCAAGAACCCCTGAGCTGGGATCTAGCTGGTGCCATGGGAGGGCAAAAGGGACAGGACTTTACCCCACCGTATCTGATGAACACTAAGCAAGCACCTGCAAACTTTGTCAAAGCATCACAGTCGCTAATGGTAGCAGGGAGAAGAATAGACAGAGAGGAGTAATGTGAGCTAAGGCCATGTTTTAAGAAAGGTGGGCAGGGCTGAGTGTTTGTGGTGTGAGTGTGTTTAGGCATAAGGTTTTAGGAAAATACTCAATAGTAGGCATTGAATACAGATGTAAGTAGCCTGTCAGTAGCCGGTAGTAGTAAAAGAGTAATTAATACGCAGGAAACACAAGGTATAAAACTTGGGAACTATTGGACTAAAGAACAGCTGGACTACTAGAAAAAGCCCCTGAATGTCCCACTGGGCACATCTACATGGCACCATGCTTTAGCACTTCCTTTTGGAGGCACTAAGGAAGTGCTAAAACAAAAGGAAGTACTAAAACACGGAGCAGTAGCCGCCTGTACTGCACTGTATGTGTGGTGCATGCTTACACTTCCCCATATATTGCCATAGCAGTGCACTATAAGTGGGGAGCACACCATTAGTGACATAGCTAGTGATCACGTGTAAACCCATGTGATCCCTACATCGCCATAGTGTGCCGTACAGTAACATAGCATGTCACTGATGGGCAACATGCAGATGTGCCCAGCGAGACCCTGAACTGGGTGATCCGCAGGCGAGGGGGCAAGACCCACATGCAAGGTAACTAAAGCATGTCTTTGCATAAAAGCGTGTGCTGCATGCCAAATAAACCTACATTTCTCAAGCATTTCTCTCAACAACCATTGGTCCCCAATCCAAGGGTTTGGGGTAACAAAGCAGGGCTAAAATGTGTAGCCCTGTGGCTCCACATCCTCCCACCTGCCCATGATCGAATATGCAATGGAGCACAGTTGTCAGTGGGATGTTGGGGTGCCTAGAGGGAGGAGATGTGATTGCTTACCTCCTGGCACAAGGTCTGGGTGCTGCGGCACCCTTGGAAGGATCTTGCGGCACCCCTGGGTCCAGGGGAACTGTAGTAGGTTGCGAACTTGCTTAGCTCAAATAGTTCTTTAAACTTCACCCATTTCACTTCTCCATTTTCCTGGGCACACTTGCCTCTCAGGAACCACCCCCTGACCTACATCAAGACTCAGTAGCACACGTCTAGTCCATACAGGGCACCCTCACAGTCCGAGTCTGCAGACTCCTACAGCCCGATGGGTGCAGCCTCCCGCAAGCCTCTGCCACCCAGCCTGCTACAAGTGCCCTGGCTGAGAATCAGTGCCTTAAGGCAGGGGCATAAGACTCACCCCACCCCATGGGCCAGGTGAATATTATGGGGCCCATCCATGGGCTGGATCAGACCCATGGGCTGGATCGCCCTGTCCCCTGTTGTCACCCTTGGGTATAGTTTGGAACTACCTGGAAATCGGCAAAGGAACAGCCGCTTATAATGGCCCTTCCTGGTCTCAGGGGCACAGATACAGCACAGCTGGACCTGAAGAGCACAGCACTGAACAGGAGGAAGGACCCCCAACATGAACAGGCGGCCGTGATGCCTCCGGTGGCCTCGCACCTCCTGCTGGGCTCAGACTCTAATGCCATTCCCCCTAGATTGCTTGCCCGCCTCGTTTTGCTCTTATTATTGAAGGTTGATTAAGGGAGCCCGAATCCTAATAATTTCCCACTGGGTCTCTCGTGAGCCCCCACTAGAGTCAATCCAGCCCTCAGGCCTGATAGGTCCCTCTCAGCCTAAATAGGGCCCTGCAGCCCTTAAGGCAAATTGTGTGGCTCCTTTTCCTCCCCTCCGCCGTGCCACAAGCCTCATGGATGTTCACTTGTTTATACAACCATCTTGGGCTCCCAGACCCCTGGTCCCTTACACCATCTCCCTTGGGGCTCTCGTACCCCTGGTCCTGCACACATCCCCTCGCCCAGGGCTCCCGGACCCTCTAGTCTGGCTTAGCCCCTTCTGGGCTTGTGGATCTGCTAGCCTGGCTCAGCCCTTCCCCGGGCACATAGACCCTCTGGGCCCTTTCCCTAGGTTCCTGGACCCCAGTCTCAGTCTGAGGGCTCCTGGGTCACCTACCAGTGCAACTTAAACCAGAAGTATCTCATCCCTCCAGCAGACCCCCACCCTCCAGGGAAATAACATAAGCAAAGGCCACTTGCCTGTAAAACCCAGGGATGTTTAGCTAACTCCAGGTCCCTGCAGCCAAAATCTCCTCACTTCATGATTGCCAGAGAAAGACTACCTGACCCATGCAGGCTCTGGGCTTATATAGCTCCAGCCTGAGCCCTGTTCGGGTCAGGTGAGGCTCTCTTTAGGTCCCCCTGCCACCCACAAGCTGCCTCTCATCATCCCCGTGCCCTGCTACACTCCCCATCCCCTTTACTCCCGCAGACGTGTCTCCCTGGAGCTGCAGTTACTGCTATTGGGAACACTGAAGTCTTCAAACAGGCCTTAGACATAAGAAATAAAACCCAAGAGCAACACCTAGCGTCTACACAGGATATAACTGAGATGTATCAAAGCGAGGAGTTATAAGCCTTGCCCAAATAGCTGAAGGAGACCTCCAGCCTCCCCCACAGGGACAGATTTATGAACCATAAAACACTCCAATGCTTGATGCACAAAGCCCAGCTCTGTGCCTGGCTATAGGACAAGAGCAGCCTGCAGCCAGCAGACACAGAAGGGTCCTGGGAGACGATCATCCAAAAAGTCAGGGAGAAGGAGTGCTGGAAGGGACCTTGATAGGCCATGTAGTGCAACCCCCCTGCCTAACCCTTTCCAAACCATCCCATACAAATCCATTGTCCGACCGCTTAATCAAACTACCGTCGACCCTGACACAACGCAAGACATGACACCCGAACCTGCCGCAGGGAAAGAAGGGGGACCGTGGCAGTGAATGTCCTGCTGTTGTAAAGGGTTGTCAATACACCCGCAAAAGATCCCAGGTAAAGGGCCACATCCCCTGCTACAGGGGGAGGCAACCTCCCCGCCAGTTTGTGCCAATCTGACTATGGGGTAAAACTCCTTCCGGACCCCAGATATGGTGTTGGTCTGGCCATGAGTGGAGGGGCAAGGCCCTCTAGCCAGGACTCCCCGGGGTTGAGTCCCAACAGGAGCACTGGCACAGCCCAGTCAAAATCCTCAGCCTGGGCTGCAGCCAGCACCCAATGCCTCTTCCTGTTGGCTGCCACCTGCTCAGTGAATGCAACCCCCCAGCAGCCCCCAGCACATTTATCCCCTTCCTACTCCTGGGAAGGAGTGTGCACACAGGGGCTTCCCACAGGCCAGCTCTGCCCCCTCAGCAGCAACTTGCTGCCTGTTTCCTTGCCCAGATCCAAAGTCCCTCTCTTCTACTGCTGAGCAGAAGCTGTCAAGAATGAGGCACCACTGGTGCTAGAGCAACCCGCTGCTTTCCCCTTACTTAGAGCCCAGAGCTCAGTCTGTCACACGAGCCAGGATGGTATATGAAAAAACCAATGAGATGTGGAAATCAAGTGCATCTGCCACACAAAACACTGTCATCGACATCATGAAACATTGCATCCTAATTCTCTAGCTAAATATAGCTCAACTAGTAGTAGCTAGGAATAAGGCTCTGGGTCTTCCAGCACTTTAATGGTGACTTTTATCACACTCTCTTGCTGGCATCGAGGTGGATGTTTCCTGTTTGAACACCAGTTTGCATAGGATGAAGACAACATGCTTTCTCTGTGCCGAAGGGATTTCGACTCTGTAAGTCTGGGAGAGACGTGTTCTTTGCAAGCTTTTGGGCACAAATGCCCTTCTTCAGGCATAGGGAGACTCCGCTGCTGTTATGTGTTCTCCAAGGTAGAAAAGAAGCTAATTTTCAACATGCAGGCCTGTGAAAATGCAAATGAGTGGTAGTTTGGGAGACAGTGGGTAGAGATAGGAGGGGAAGGGGGGAAAGGAGGGAAATGAGTGAAGAAATGCAAGTGGTCAGCTGCAGACAGGTTACATGGGGTTATTGAATGGCAGGCAGGATGTAATGGGCCATAAATCCAATCTCTATATTTAGTCCATGATTTTTTGTATTCCGTAGGTTTGTGAAGTGAAGTTCGTAGGCTCGTCTATGAAAGGTGTTTTGTAAAATCCCCATTCCTGGATCTGACACCTACACCTCTAGAAATGTTACAGATCTCATCCAGTGCACCGAATGCCTGGATGGAAAATATGTAGGAATAAACGCGTACCAGAATGAACGCACACCAAAAAGCCATCAAAGACAAAAATATCCAATTGCCTCTGGGTGCACACTTCTCACAAGAGAATCACTCGCTCTCTGATCTTTCAGTTCTAATTCTCAAAGGGAATTTAAAAATCATTTTTTGTTTGGTGAACGAAAGGGCGTTTGCGCCTGAAAGCTTGCAAAGAACATTTTTCCAACTATTTAGTTGTTCTAATAGAAGATATCACATCTACCCAAAGACCCTTGCCTGCCTATGTCCTTAGACCAACATGGCTACAACCAACAACCCCATTAAGCCCAGGAGAGACGTTTATAGCTGTGACCAGATTGTTGGTTGCGGTCGCGGGCTCTTTCCCATCATGGATGAGCTGCCAGCAGGTCAGTGCTCTGTTCCCAAGAGCTCTTGTAGTTAAACTGAAATCACACTTTGGCTCCCAGACAAAGGGCAAGCAGCAGGTCAGATCAGGAGCACCCCCAACCCAGCTGATATTGGCCCCGGCCCCACCCCGCCTGCTGCTGCATGGGACCCGTTCTGGGTGTGCACAGATCTAGGTTTGGTGGCGAAAGCTCAGAAAGGTTTATTGTCCTTGGACAGAGCTGCTTTGATACCTGGCAGTCCAGCTGAGCAAAGCTGGTCCTTGACAGGTAGAGATACCATAGGTTACTCATGCTCCCCTAGGTCTCTGGGAGACAGGTCTCCCAACCCCTGTATTTCCTGTATTTACTCAAATACAAGACAAGGTTTTCCTTCCCAGTCGGCACAGGGGGAAAATCCTTATCTGATACATCCAAGGAATCTGCACTAAATACATGGCCTATCATTTAACTGCTGCCAAAAGCGGCATGTGCTCAGCAATGGAAATCAACTATGAAGTTGACTAAATGCAGTCAACACTGAGTGTGACTGTAAAATGCATGGCCCATATTGGGCAAACACACTAACGGGGACCATTTTTTTCCTTATGCGTGGCCCTTAAAAAAAAAAAGGGCAGTTGCTCCTGCAAGAGGGAATGGATACCAGGCCTGGAGGTGCAGCGATACCAGACTGGCACTCAGATAGGACAGACCAAGCTCTGACACCCTCCCTAGTGCCAAAAAAAATGCTGATGGGACTTTTTTTTTTTAAACAAATTTTATTAAAAACACATTTATCACCTACATTTACAAAACTTCACATATTGAGCATCCTTGTTTCACCAAGACTTCATATCGCAAAAACATACATATATGAAACCCCGAAACAACATACAACTGCCCACACAAGACAAACCCTTACAGAACTCATTTTCTTCATGCAGAATCCCATGGAAAACTGTTACCTCAATAACCACCAGAAACCCTCTGCCCCTCCCATCGGTCCTCTGCTGGTTTAGTGAAATAAGTGTCCAGTCCTTTTCCCTCCACTTGTTCTCTACCTCTTCGATCTCTTCCTTGTCCCGATGGCTGTGGTATTTCAGTTTGTGCAGCCCCAGCTTCCGGCACTCCCTTTCAGTGAAAGCCAACCCCTTAAGCACCCAGAGGTTTCTTGCTTTCCATAAACTAGTTTTGACACACGCTAATGAAGCCCTTAATAATGTTTCCTCTAGGCCCTTTGGTCTGAGTCCATATAGCACCATAAATGACAGGTTTATTTCGGTGATGCTCGGAAAGCGGCGGACCCTTTCCCACACCCCCTTTGCATGTGTACACCCCAAAACACAAGGCCCACCATTTCTTCTTCCCAGCACCTCACCCCTGGGCACCTTGATGAGCTCGTCAAACCCCATCTGTGTTGCACGTCTCTCACCAGCAAGATATTCCTTACAACCATCCCTGCTGGGTCTGCATGTTCGCCTTGGAGCTGTGTACTCCCCACCGTCCTCACTTGCCCTTCTGTGACGGCACCATCCTGTCTCTCCCTTACCACTTTCATCCATTTCTTATGATCCTTCAGGACCACCAGCCCTACTTTCCCTCTTTTATGCCTCTGCACAAAACCTCCCATCCTGATGTAATGAGTTGGTGGTTGTGGCCCATGGGCTCTTCAAAGAGGTCTGATACACTTCCCATTTCCTGAAAATTGAAATCAGATGATATCCCTTTTCCTTCATGACCTCGTTGTGTAACACGCTTGCATATTTTGCATGGACGAACAATCCCAGGTCTGGCAGCCCCCGCACCCTCCCATCTCTCTCGCTTTGTGCCGTTCAGCTCTAGCCGACCTTTCTCTTTTGGCATGCCAGAAAAACACACAGATTTCTCCCAAGAGGAGACAGAAAAGGGAGAGCAGCAGAAACCGAATAAAAAATCTGGAGCCACCCACCCTGCATGGAAATACGTGCTCGAGGTGCAATAGAGTCTGTCAATCCCAAATTGGCCTCATCAGCCATCTTTGGGCCCATGGATAAGACGGTCATGGAAGGCAATCATCCTCGTCTGCGAGGGAGTGCAGCAGGAGAAGGAGAAGGAAACTTAATGTGGGACAAGGGGCTTGTCTGTCTGTAAGGCCCGGGGTTTGCTGGGAGATAAATCAGGCTTTATTTGGTGGTTTTAAAACAGAACTTGATTTACACAGCCTACATCCCAACTTCCTCCGAAGCACCACAAGTCCACAGAGCTTGTGCTACCACATCCTGTCCCAGGCTAGATAAGGGGTGGGGGCGTATTTAAAAATTTCAATTGAATTTTAATTTCACAATGAGACAATTTGTTGTCTTGGGCTGAAAACAGACCATTGGGGGACAAAGTCTTGTATCCTGCAATCCTACAGATGGACAAGCCTGTGGCGG
>NW_005842533.1:948832-971538 GCF_000455745.1 Alligator sinensis
AGGGTAAAAGGTAGAGCAATATCATAGAAATATTACAGGAATATCAAAGGAATCCCATAGAGCAAACCAGGGTGGCTGAGGTAGCCGTTTCAACACGCATCTGAGTTACTGAAGCTAAATATCTGATCGGATCTCGAGTAGGTTACTCACTCGCATCATCCAGAGGTGCTTGTTGTTTCCTCTGGAGGCAGGGCACTCTTGGAGCATGCGGTGATGAGGAGAGAGCCAGTTTCAGATTCACCTGGAGGACCGCATGGCTAATGGCTGCCTTCTTCCTGGCCCGGGCCCTTAAATAACCTCTCTGACCTCAGCTGCCCAGTCCAATCGAAGCTGCCAATACTGGCCACAAGCCGACCCATCTCCCAAGCATCCCTGGCTACCTGGGCCCATGCGCAGGGCTGAGCTTTTCCCCCCTGCCCAGGTGACCAGAGCATTCAGGCCCCAGGCTTTTGTCATGTAGACAAGGTGGGAGATCCCCGCTGTGAGGGATTCAACACCAGCCTCTCAGGCTGGCAGAGACAGGTCTCTGGAGAGGGGCACCGACGGTGGCATTTCTGCCACAAAGCCCATTGCCCCACTTTAAGGCCCTGTGAAGTAGCTGAGAGGCAGCTGAATAGATGTGTAGGCAAGATGTGGACTCTCCATCGCTCTTCAAGGAGAGGGTGGACAGCCACTGGTGGGGATGATCTAGGTGTAGCGATGCCTGTGTTCTGCTATGGGCATTTCCCAGTAGAAATTGCTGCATGGGGCTGGGAGGCAATTCTGTCCCCCCACCGGCACATCTGCTATGTGCATCAGGGTGTTTTTTAAGCCTTCCTCCAAGGCACTGGGTGTTGGCTACAGCCGAGACTGTAGACTGTGATGGCTGTGCCAATGCTCCTGCTGGGACCAAAGCCAGAGGTTCCTGGCCAAAAGGTCTTGCCTCTCTGCTCAGGGTCAGATTAACGCTACATTTGGCGTCTGGAAGGAATTTTACCCCATAGTCAGATTGGTATGGACTGGGGGGCAGAAGGAGGGGTGTTGGCCTTCCTCTGTAATGGGGGGCATGACTCTCTACCTGGGCTTTCTTGAGCATATATCAACTACCTTTTACAGAAGTCAGGTATGCATTGAGTGTTGGCTGCCGTGATGGGCAAATCTAGGATTTGAAAAGAGGGGTGCAAGTGGTGTGGCATATCACCACATATAATGCAACAAACACCTTTTTCTCTAGGTTAAGATAAACTGAAAGCTGTATTAATAGACTGAGGGGCTAACACTCTATTGTTCAGTTTAAGATCAAAGCAAAAATGAATATAACTCCTGCAATGTGCACTCATTTGCTAGATTATATATAAAGTTTAGAAATGACACAACAAACCAGGCAAAAATCAGTCAAAAGATATAGATAGCATCAATAGTCATATAGTCAGTGTGGGTAAATGTACATCCCTTATTCAGGTTCATAAAACAAAACCTAGCCTTCTCGAGTATCTTCACAGTGCCTCCAATTCTTCATCACCAGTCATTTCTACACCTGAGCTAATATGGCCACACCTGAGTTAAGGTTTTTAACGAAAGCTAAAAGCAGTCTGCAGGGCTGTGAACTGGATGAGGGCTCTTACCAGGAATGGCTGACGGATGGCCACACTGCAGGAGAAAGGCCAGCTTGAATAGGGGAACAACGAAATCATTAGAAAGGAGAGAGGGCTATCAACACCAGTGGAGAGGGGAGAGATTAGCAGGAATCAGGGAGATGAAAATAAATCATGAAGTCAATGGACTCCTTCACTGCTGCCTGAATAGAAATGCCACTGCCTCTCCCAGGCAGTTAGTTTTAAAGTCTAGGTAGAGCAGTAATCAAAGCGGGGTGCAGATGAACCACAGCACTCCCCTGGCTGCCATGGTCCTCCTGCTTTCCCTGTGGCAGGTTTGGGGGTGATGTCTTGTGTTGTATCAGGGTTGATGGTAGTTTTTCAAAGAGTTTGGATTATGGGTTGTTATCCATGGTTTGGAAAGGGCTGATACTGCCTCAGGCAGGGGGTTGCACTAGATGTGACCTCTGGAGGTCTCTTCTAGCCCCATTTCTCTTTGAATCCCTGAGATAACACTTTTCCTGGGGCAGCGGGGAGGGTTGGAGGGTTGGGGCGAGAGGGCTAATTTGTGGTAATTGCTGGTTATGTGTAAAAACCAGTGGCCGCCCCTGAAGTCTGCCGGACCGGCAAAGCGCAGTCTTCAATCAGGTCCAGGGGCTCCTTGTATCCCCTCCCTCCGAGCAGGGGCGGGGCAAGTCCCTCCCAGCTGTTACCTGGTTGGTGGAAATGTTCCACCAATCCAAAGTGTCCTTCTCCAAGCCGGGCTTGCCAGGCAAAAGCAGCGAGCGTGCCACACAAGCGAATGCAAGGCTGGGCTGCAGGCCTGGTTCTGTCTCTCTCATCCATAGCCGGCCTGCAAGGTTGCCTGCAGGCTGGGAACCAGGAGACTCTGGGAACAAGGAAATGATGCTGAAGTTACAGACTGCTCTTTTTTGTTGTATTACTGACTTCTCCTGGCTTCTTGCTATGGATCCCACCTGGGTCCTTCCCTAGGGCTCTCGCAGCCATGTCTGAGCTCCAGGAGAGATCTGTGGCCAACAATGCCAGCAGTCACCTCAGCTAGGGCTTGATAGTAAGGAAGAAGGCAGGGTACATTTACAACCTTGATAGACTAACTCAGAGATGTATAGCACGAGCTCTCCCAAGCACTGGGCTGCCCTCCTCAGCTACTGTTTTCATTCTCATCATTTTATGTATTCTTTTATTTCTCTTTGTATTAGCATTGCGGCTATTAAGAAATCTGTTTCAAGTGGAGACGCACCCAGAATCCACTGCTTTTTCAAAAGCTATTTAGGAGCTGAAATACATTTTAAAAGCCTTTTCAGTAAGCTAAATACATAATGGCTCACAAACTATTTTCTCGGTGGGCTTTGTAAAGGTATTTTTCCTTTCAACGCAGATTACTCAAGCTCTGTGTCTCCAGCTTGAATATAAGTGCTCCCCATTTGTATGCTGGTTTGTTCAACAAAGAAAGACAATCCATTTTCCATGGGCGGTCTAAAATTTTAGAAAGAGGGTGCAGATGGCAAGGTGCATCATCACATATGAAGCTTATGACTTATGAGGAGAGACTGAGGGAAATGGGCTTATTTAGGCTGGTGAAGAGAAAGCTGGTGAGGGGTTATTTCAGCTGGTGAGAGGGGGGATTCAATAGCAGCCTTAGCAAGATGCATAGCAAGAAGCCAGGGCGGGAAGACATGCGGGAGAAGTCAGTAATACAAAAAAAAAGAGCAGTCCGTAGCTTCAGCATCATTTCCTTGTTCCCAGGATCTCCTTTTTCCCAGACTGCAGGTAACCTTGCAGGTCGGCTATGGATAAAAGAGGCAGAAACAGGCCTACAGCCCAGCCTTGCATTTGCTTGTACTTCAAAACACAGCACGCTTTGGGATAACTGTTTGTGACCCTTCTGCCGGGCACCGGTTGGCAGCAACAAGGGCCCGGTTCAGACTTCAGGGTACCCGAGAAGTTTTCACGGTGGCTCGAGCCCCCACCTAGAAATCTGGGATCCCTGAATGTCTCTGGGGTGTCCCCCATAAGCAAACCCCCCTCCGCACAAGCACTGTAAATACAGGGGGCAGATTTATTGCAGGAAACAAAGGCAAGAAAAACAAAGGAAAACACCAAATGCAATACAAAGTACGGTCTCTAGTTTGCACCCTTGTTGGGGAGCCACCCCCCATGCCCAGGCAGTCTGAGATATGGGGGAGCCCACCCAGTTCCCGGGGGCCTGCGTCCCTATACCTGCTACTCACCAAGAGAGCCCTATAAGCTGCTCCTTGTGTCTCGGGGAGCTGCTAGTGAGCGTGGGTCCTTTTGTGATGCAAGGAGCCCCTCATTGCACCCTGGGAAGCTGTAGAGCAGCAATCTCCACTTCCATATGGTGGCTTGGCATGGGGGTGACTGCACCCCCAAATTCCTAGTCCCAAATCCCACAGCTCCAGGTGGGGAAAAACTGCAGAAGAACTCAGGAGACGGGGAGCCGGACCTGTCCTGGTTCCTGTGCCTGAACTGCCGATAGGCTCAGCTGCCCAGCTAGGCTACAGCTACGGCCACGACAGAGTCCAGGCTGCAAATCCTGACCCACACTTGCAAGACTAATCTTGGTGGTTTGCTCCAGGGATTTATACCCCCCGCAGTATCATCCCACCCAAAACCCAGGAAAGCAAAGCGGGGACAAAGAAAGGGAGAGGAGAGGAGTCCCAGACTCAGAAGAGGTGTCTACACAAGACGCTTAGTGTGCAGTATCCTACTAACACTGTGCAGTAGCGTGCTGGTCAAGAACCGTGCTAACACGCTATTGCGCTGTGTTGTTAGCCTATTGCGTCATAAGTGTCACAGATGAACCGTGTGCCAGTGCTACTGCGCCGTAACTGGAGTTACTGCTCATTTAGCTAGTGCTTCATTAAGCACGCACTAAACTAAAATGTGCAGTAACCAACGTGCATTAACGAATGTGTAGACGTGCCCACAGACTCACTCCCCTATACCTGAGAGTTTTCCCTCACCTTGATTCCTCTTGCTGGGGCATCCCTGGGGTTCACCCCAGCCCCCCCCTCCTCCTATGTACCTGGTGTGACATCGCCCCAACTATCCAACCGGGGCTCAGCCGGGCCTTCAGCTTGTTTCGTTTAGCCAATTCATTGAAAAAGGGCCATTGCCCAGTTTAACCAGTGAGGCTACGGGTCCGATGCCTCCTGCTTCCATGACCAGCCCCCCATGCCCTTTTATTGGCAGTAAATAACAGGGGAATCCACAGCCAATAGGCCTCACAAAAGCCGCAGGAATCTGCCGAGTGCGGGATCTCCTGTCCCTTTCCAGCTTAGCCAAGCAGGGGAGAGAAAACAAAATACTCAGCTACAGAAAGCCTGGGTGCATGCAGCACAGCAGACAATAGAGATAACAATCATAGTTCATTAAAGCCATCTACAATGACACACTTTGCAATACAACATGACTTGTACATTTTGTGTGGGTTCCATGTTAATCTGGCTACCGGTGGCAGCACAAGATAGGCAGCACACACCTAGACCTGCTGGGGGCACTTGAGAGGTGGGAGGAAGGTGGCTCCAGGTCTTCTTGAATTTGCCGAGGTCTCCAAATGTCCCCCTAGCCTCCCCACACATATATAGGTGGCTGGACCTAGTATTGTAATCCATGAGCTCTGGGTGGTTTTACTTAAATGTCTTTGTTTTACCGACAGTTCTTTGGGAGAATCTGATGTCTTTTATTAGACCAACTTAAATAGCTGGAAAAAAAAATTTAAGCAAGCTTTGTTTTACTGAACCTTTTGGAACTGGACCACACCAGATCTCTTGTGGGCTGCGAAGGAGTCAGTTAGTTGGGATTTATATCCTTGGGTCAGTAAAAGGACGGGTTTTCTACCTCCTTTCCTTCCCCATCGTGGAACGCCGTTCAGCACTGACCTGCTTCTTCTTCACCTCACTTTATGGACTTTTCTGACAAGACTGTTTTGGTTTTACGACTTATCTAAGCATCTTAACAAAAATACATCTAGTCTAGCAAAATAGCACCCAACCCATTTGGTTGTATCAATCACTACTACTAACAGTTGACGATAAAGCTACGATACAGTATAGTTAGATTATTTAATGTCTGGTCTTCCCTTATGCCCTCTTATAATGCCAGGCTTTGTGCTCTGTTGAACTGGATCCCATTGCTGGAGATGTTAACGGCTCCCTTTCCTTCGCTGGCCAGCCGGATGTCACCTCTGCAAAGGTTCACTCCATGAGACAGGCTGTGGGGATCTTCTGCTTGGCCCCTTGCAAATGGCCAAGGCTGGCAACCCTTCCTTGTTTAGCTGTTGAAGAAAATGACTTTGGATGTGGACAAAGGAACAAACGGAGAGCTGTAAAGGGAGCAGGGACTCCCCCGGTAGCGTCTTTTTTGCAAAATGGAAACTCAGCCAGACTCTCTTCCACTCTCGGTTTGCAGAGGGCTGCACCACTGCTGTTCCTGTTCACTGCTCGCAGGTGGTTCCTGTGCAGCTGCCAACATCTGGCAGGCCCCCACCTCCTGAAGTCACAAGCTCGTGTGGTCTCTGCGGGTCCCCCCTGGGCATTGTCATGTGGCAGCATCCATCACTGAGGGGCCTTGCTGCGTAGGAGGAGAGCTGGTCCTCTTCTGCTCACGCTGCAGCCGAGGGCTTCTTGGGGAAAGTCCCCGCTGTCATATTGAATGAAATAGTTTGAATATTTGTGAAAGTTGCCCATTAGCCAGTTTCAGGAAGAAGATAAGATTTATCTCCTTATCTAGGTCATTGTTTTGGGACTACGTGCAAAAAGGTCCTGACTTTGCTTCTGAATTTTATCTTTAGAAGTCTTTTACAAAGCGAACAAATATCCTGAATTCCGAGAGATCAAACCCTAAGGCCTTTTAACCAGATTGGTAAAAAAAGGGGCATTTGCAGTGATATGGAAGTCTCCCCAAGAGTAATTTAAAATGTTCAACAAAGGCAAAAGAATCTGTTGAGTAAGATCCGAGCCCAAATTTGGGGGTAATGACAGGTTGAGTAGGAGGAGCCCACTGACGGCAGCTCACTCAATAAAAACTGTAACTTACTGTCCCAATTTGGAGGTGACTATACTTGCAGAACAACGAAGGAAGAATTGCAAGTGTAGGCCGGATCAGACTGATCACCTGAGCCACCCTCTCCGTGAACACGAATCTCTTAGTTCACGCTGAAGCCGCGGAGCACCTGAAAGGGACTGAAGGAAGGGGACTTAGTCCCATCACTGCTGAGGCCAGCCTATTGAATTGTATTGCTGAGGCGAGCCCATTGAACCGTACTACTGAGGCCAACCCATTAAATCGTACTACTGAGGAATGAAACCATATTTTGGTATTTGGCTTCTCGGAATTCTAGGATTGTAAGTATATTATGAAAAATAACAGTATTGATTCAAATTTAACTTTTAGTTGTAATTGTAGTTGTTTTTGTAACACTAATTCTTATCGCATTGTTTGGGAAGGAAGTGCATTCGGAGCATTGTTTCTGATATATGTAGTTATTGTGTTCTTAATGTTTGTGGTGTTTCTTAAAGCTAAGCAGTGTTATATACGTAGTAAAGAGTTTTGAAATAAAATTGTGTTGTATGAATTAAGTGTGTAATCATTGTGAAATCGTGCAATCAGCTAACTACTCCCCCAGCCAGTGCATCAAAACGAATCAGTAAATTGTGTGGGATTTTCTCTATTCCATAACCCACTAAAGACACCCGCCAGCCTTGTTGCACACACAGAGCAAGGACTGGGCCTTGCCCCTTCGCACTGGGCACTGCTGGGAGGTCGTGGGCTCCGAACCGCCTGGAGCCGTTGGTGGGCAGCAATGGGAAAATGTGCCCAGGCAGGTGCTCTGGCTGCGCCTGGCCCAGGGCTCCTGGTCTGGAGCTGGAGTGCACTCGCTCTGCTCCCAGCTGGGGTTTTGTTCTTGTGTTTTACCCTTTCCTTGCTCTGCCCCAGGGAGCAGGTCTTGTTAAAGTCCCTGATGCGTTGCAACACCGACCGACAGGGAAGGCAGCACCAGCGGATATCTTGGAGTGAAAACAGACACTGGATTTATCCCAGGTCTGAATGTCCTGGGCTTGGACTAGCATTAAACAGACCGGGTTAATCATTTCCCCTAGGGGTGCTCAACCCCTGGCCTGCGGGCCAGATCCAGCCCCTGGTGTTGTGTCACCTGGCCTGGGGGGGTCTCATGGATGATCTGCAAAGAGCTCTGCAGGATGTGGCCCCATGCGCTAAATCAGGTGCACAGAGGGGTGCAGGGAGCTTGATCTGCCCCCAGGACCAACCTCGCGCCACTCCCCTGGCCCACGGGGCCAAAAGGTTGAGACCACTGGTTTTCACACACAGTGCAACCAGCAATTCACACAAATTAGCCCCCTCGCCCCAACCCTTCCTGCTGCCCCAGGAAAAAGTGCTATTGCAGCAAGTTGCAGCAAGGGAAGTTGAGGTTTGATATTAGGAAAATGTTTCTCACGAGGAGGGTGGTGAAGCACTGGGACAGGCTCCCCAGAGAGGTGGTGGAGTCTCCATCCTTGGAGGTTTTGAAGATGCATCTAGACAAAGCCTTGGCTGGGACGATGTAGTTGGGGCTGGTCCTGCTTGGAGCAGGGGGTTGGACTAGATGTGACCTCCTGAGGTCCCTTCCAGCCCTCATATTCAATGATTTTATGGTTGATCTGTGGTTCTCGACCTTTTCAGACTCCAGCCCCCTCCCTTGGAAAATCCCACCTCTTGGCTTTCACGTTTCCCGACTATGGAAAAAACCAAAAAATAAAAATCCTCAGAAAGACACAGCAGGGCAGGACATTTTGTGACCCTCTGGATTCCTATTGGAAATCTCTGGGTTTAGCTTGCGAGTCATGTGTAGGCATTTGCACACCTAACAAGGCTCCTATCATGCAGCAGCCCCTGCACCCTTTAAAGGGTCCTCAGCACCCTGGCTAGGAGTCACTGCCTTACAGTCTCCTTGACTGCAGCAGCCTCCTCTGTGCTGGGAGCCGGCTTTTACTTCACCAGAGGTCTTTGCTGCCTCCGCGGCACATGCCCTGCTCTGGGGGAGGTATCCTACGCTCCTTTTTGCTGCTGCTGCGCCCTCAGCAAAGCGGGGCCTGCTCCTGAGCTTGCTGCTCAGGCTATTGCGGTGCAGGGGAAGAATGGATCATACCCCGGTGGTTCTTAACCGGGGGTCTGTGACATCTTTTTAAGGGTGCCCTAGGGTTACACCCTTAGAAGGATCTTGTGGCCTGTCCAGTGACCCTTTGCTTGTAAGCAAAGCCTGCGATTCGCTCCTCCAGCTGCCTAAAGTTGGCATGAGACAAGGGTCCTTGCTCCGGGACTCAGAGCAGGGGAGGGCAGGGAAATCCAAAGTGCCAGTGGACCATTCCCAACCCATTCAGCACCTCTCCGCACCCCTCCCCAGAGCCTGGGCTTATGGAAGACAGACTTAAGGCAGAGCAAATAGGTCCTGCTAATTCACAAGCCCCAGGCTGCAGTATCCTTTAAATAAGAGTCGAGTTGTCTGTCTAGTCACAGGAACATGTTTCTGTAGCTTGCCAACAAGATTTTTGCAAGAAAAATTCTTTAATCGCAAGCTTTCGGACACAAACCCCCTTCATCGGGCATTGGAGAAAAGATTGTAAAAGTTTTCCTGGGAAGAAATAAAAGTTCACATTTCAGAGTCTTTCACAGAGGAGTCAACAGATGGAAAAACTCCTCTGGGCAGTCATTTCATAGCTGGTATGAAGCCTCTCACCTCCTGTGAGGATGCAAATGTCCTTGAAACAAAGGCAGGAGCAGGATCTCGGGTGTCAGGTGGTCACAGTTGCTTCCTGCTTGTGAAAATATGAAGATTTCATTTAAAAAAATCGGCTAAAATTTGATATCTTCCATGTGCCAGGTATCCAGGTTGTAGCTGTATTGACTATTAACTGACTGGCCAGGGAAGTGTTTGTGCCCAAAAGCTTGCAATTAAAGAAATTTTTTGCAAAAAATCTTGCTGGTCTAATAAAAAATATCATCTCTACTATGAGTCCTGATGGTCTTAGATCTAAGGGCACCTGATGCCTCCCAATGATACACTCGGCCCAATAAAAAGACATCACAAAAAAGACTTGCCTCTGTAGTGATGCAGACAGGCAGATGGGGGATGGACAGACTGGCAGCCTCGCAGCTTGGGATTTCTCTGCCCAGTTATGCTGATGCATCAAGGAATGAAAAGCAAGTCAGAGGGGAGAAGAGTCCAGGGAGAACTGTTTATGAACAAAGCAAAGAGCTAGAGATACTTTGAGGAAACCCAGCCTGCTCCAGTGGGCCCAGGTGCAGCAGTCATCTTCCCCACAGCCAGGCAGCAAGTCCCATTGAGTGCTGGGCTCCTTGCTCTGCAACCAGGACCAGCACCGACTCCCAGGGGCCTGGGCAGCTTCTGGTGCCCTGGGCAGAGATGGAGTATG
The DNA here is from genome assembly GCF_000455745.1 of Alligator sinensis. Lineage (NCBI taxonomy): Eukaryota > Metazoa > Chordata > Crocodylia > Alligatoridae > Alligator > Alligator sinensis. The sequence continues at coordinate 958,881 of NW_005842533.1, forward strand.
CATGCACACGCGACTAGGTCTGAGTGTGTGTGTGTGCGCTGAGGGGGTAAAAGCCTTACAAGAGCGTTAGCGCTATGCTGGATCTCAGAGACCCCAGTTGTGCTCTACTCAGTCCCCTGGGTTATGCTACGGCAGGCTCCTCTGCATCCTGGCAGCAGCTCCAAAGAAGCTAGTGCAGTTCTTGACTCCAGACATACTCATCCACCGGTTCCTCCTGTGCTACCCTGATGCTGGGGAGGTTCAGGGCACAGAGCCAGCGCAGAGCTCGCCCAGGCAGGGTGCACAGCAGCTTGTTGGGGTTCTCTAGCAGGCAGTACCCACATGCTGCAAAACAGGACAATGTGGCTGTGTCTCTTTGGAGGCAGTCCTGAGTTTTTAACTTAGATCAAAATGGATGCAGACCAGGCTCTTATACCCATAGCCCATCCAAGCTGCATGGCTGCCCCTCTGACGGATGCCTCCCTAGAATCACTGGGCAATTAGCTTGATTAATCTACAGACATATACAGCATTGTCCAGGGGAAAAAGTGTTAGTGCTTTCTTGCTCACATATTTCTTGGATATTTAAAGCAGGACAATGGACTAGCCTGTCTGTAGGGCTAGGAACAGATGTTGCATTTGTCCCTGGACAAGTTGTGCTTGTGCTTATAAAAAAATCCCAGGATTGGTGTGTACACACATCATCCTTCTAACCAGGGTTTAGTGAGAAGCTGAATGCACTGCAGCTTTTCTGCCATCCATTCATAACTGAACAGATGTACTTTGCAGTATGTTAATACCTCTTAACCAGGAAGCTTTTTTAGGATTTAGCCCCAGGACAGTGGACGTGGATGCCTATATGCTTGCACTTTGTTCCAGAACAAAGTGATTTATCCTGGGATAAGTGCACTGCTTGCAGTCTCTCACCCCAGACAAAAGGCTTTCTGCCAGGAGCAATGGGACCTTTGTTGAGAGCCTCTCTGTGCAAGGAGCGAGCAAGTGCACCGAAGCGAGCACACCGGTTACAAGGATGGCTGCACAGGACCGAACTCCACCCAAGCTGTTGCTTCACACGCATATGACCTGGGTGGGGTGGGGATTCTGCATCAGAAAGAAAACAGAAGAGAACAAAAGCTGCAGTGAAAATACACAGGTCAGTCCAGTGATGCCTAGAAAAGCCACAGACTCATTTCAAAAGTGAGCAAGGGCCTGAAGAAGGTCACTTTGTTGGCTTCAAAGGACCAACTCTTTGGAGCATCATCAATTCTAGTTTATCAGATGGGATGTGAAGTTACCAATAAAATCATAAATGCAGACTTTGTGTTATGAGTGGTACAAGTCACCTTAGTGCGCGCGTGCACACACACACACACACACACATGCACTCACTCATTCAAACCCATGTCATTCAAACCTATGTAGCACTGTGCATAGTAGCTGCTGCAGTGATTGCAAGAGCGCTGGTGTTGGTATATCTACCTAGCCAAGGCGCTGGAGTCTGCTGTTGATGGTCTTCTTCCTTCTTCCTTCAAGGCGATGTCTTCTCCGGAAGGGGGTCACTTGCTTGTCCTTCTGTCTTGGTAGGTCAGCTGCTGGGTGAGAGGGTCACTCTTCACTGCTTTTTATCCCTTTCTGGCAGAGTTGTGTGATCCCCCAGCATCATTTGGCTACCCAATCCAGAGGTCACTGTCCCATGTGGGTTTTGAGTAGTACATGGCAGCTGTTAGTCACAGGGGTCTTTGCCTGCTGGTACCTGCAGTTTCAGGAGCCCACCCTTGACTTATTGACTTAATGGCTGTATTGTCATGGGTTACAGGAGTAGTCAATAGGGTGGGTGCCCAGTTCCAGGAATCAGTTCCTTGGCTTGATTAACTTAAAATGGCTTGTACCCTAGAGTTTTGTAATGGTAAGTTCCTCTGGCTAGGCTACTGTCAACTAACAGCCAGAGGTCCTTGGTTTGTCATTCATATTCACATTCATTCAAGGGACCGCCCAATATAGCAGATTTTATCACTTTACAATTACAGTTTCAATGCAGGTTTTAACAATGGTCCAAGGTGTAACTTCATTCTACAGGGAGCACATTCCTTAAGGGTTTAAAAGTATACAATATAAAATACAAAATGCCATGGCAAAGATGAGACAGATGAAATATAAAAATGCACTGTGAATGCAATGCGAGGTAGTGAGGATCAAAGGCTACTGGGGACAGTAAGTGAGTTAGGTTAGCACCAGGATACATTTACAGTCTTTGAAGTGGATATTTTAGTTCTTTTGTTTTCTTTAGTGGTTAATTGATACGTAGATGTAGTTTCTAGGTTTCTCCTACAGAGAGCCACTTCAGCTTTCTGGCTTGCTCTGAGCCTTGCCATACTCATGCAATGAGTGTGCTAGGTTTCTGCCTGTATTTAGAAGGAAAAAGAAATGCACAAAATAGGGGGAGTGTAGGCAAGAAGGGGCTTCTGTTATATCAGTGTCCAGAAGGGAACTGGACAAAAGGGCTTTCTGCTACAACTTTATGCTTGAAAGCTTGTGTCACAACAATCAAACCGATGCATAATGGACAACCCCCTCCATAGCCCCCTAACCCACATGCCACTCTCCCAGCCCCAGCATGCACAGCACCCAACATGCAGTATGACTCAAAACCCAACATAAAACATACACCACCAACATAACACACATGGGTTTTCAGTTACACTTTGTAACTGAGGACTTGTAACACCTATAAAACCTAACACTACAAAACGAAACCATCATGAACAGATTTTGAAAAGGGTGTGGGGGGCGTACAGATGGTGCAGTTCATCATCACATATAACACCGCACCTTTTTCTCCAGGTGAAAAGGAACTAAAAGCTTCACTAATAAGTTAGGGGCCTAGGACTACATTATTCAGTTTAAGATGGAAGCAAAACCAAATCTGACGTTGGAACACGCATTTTATAATACATTATGTATTGAAAACGACAGAAAAAACTTGGCTCAAAATATCAAAATGTCTTGTTTCTGTAGTCCTGTTGTCATTAGAGCTGGGGGCTGTGTAAGACGGGGCTATTTGGTGTGCATAGAGAATGTGCACAGGGAACCTGCGAGCCCCCCCGTGTTATTAGAAGGGGTCACTAATTAAGTCCCAAGATATGGCAAGGGATAGCAAGTGTGAAAAGAGGGATGGGGGTGTGAAAAGTTAATAACAAGGGCTCCAAGGAGGGATACCAAGCAGAACACACTGGCCAGGGCCCTTCCCATCCCACAAGTGGATGCTGCCCGATGAAACTGCCTGGAGATGTGAGCGGATGAGGGAGAGGAAGACGGCTCCGAGTCACCCAGCGTCCCCGCACCTAGAGCTCCCTTCCTGCTTAGGGCCGTGGCCAGCTTTCCTAGGCCAGGAGCTGCCTAGGAGGTCCCGGGACTTGGTGGGGCATGGATGGGGAGTGCATAAATGAAAGCAGTGAGGAGCTGTGCCATCCCGGAGGAAGCAGTGGCAGGGCGCAGCAGCCACGAGGAGCTGCTTTTTTGTGGGGCCTGCCCGAATTCCCAGATTTCATGAAAATCATGAAATCTTGATTTGGGTAGGTGCCTACACATAAAGCCTCTCACAGCCTGAGACCCAGAGGAAACCTCGCAAAACCCTATCAGCCAGGGCTGGTGCACCCATAAATACAAACCAACCACAACGGCCCCCGCACGCATGCCCACGCCCCCCGCCCCCCCCCAACAGGATGTTTTTCTCAGGCTCTGACTCAATAAAAGGGAGGCAGAAAGCCTCCAAGGGGCTCAGGCAAGATGCAGTGGGCCAAACCTGCTCTGACCCAGCCGCGGCAGGTCTCGGAGGCAGAGGTGCTGGCTGCACATCCTAAGAGCTGGAGGCAAGTGAGAGGAGTGGGGAAGGGCTGGGGGAAGGGGTGCCAAGATTTTGAAGGGGGGAGATCTAAGCAGCACGGACTTCCACCATGTCCCCAGCAATGATCCCAGTCCCTGAGGCTGATTCCTGCCCAGACAGGGCTGCATGACCCCTGGATCGCTGCTGTCCTGGGGCTGGTCCCCACTGCGGGTTTCCTTGGCTCATGATGGGGCTGAGCAATGGGGAGGGAGTGGAGATCAGCCCGGCTCCTCCCAAACCCAGACGCCTTGCGTCACTTCCAGCGCTGTGCGTGGATCCGGCTTGGCTCCAGCCCACTTTGTACGCGGCCCAGCTCAGCCCCTTTCTCCCCATCGCCTGATCTCTCTCTGCAGCCGTCGGGGTGCTGTCTCCTTGTCCTGCTCCGGGGAAGCGTGCGGCTTAGCTGGTGGCAGCGGGTTTACATGCAGCAGCACAGTGCAGGGGCTTGATCCGGGGCTGGGGAGCATGGTGCTGGGTGTTCGCCTCCCCTGTGACACCCACCTGGAGTGGGTCCTAGATACCCACAGCTCCATGCCCTGGGATCCTTTCAAGGGGGCCACAGGGTTAGGTGTGGAGGCAAGAGTTATAAGATAAATCCAGAGGTTTCAGTGAGGAATCCACGTCTCAGGAACAGCCTGCTCATCCTGGTCATTTTGGGTTAAGAGAGAAGGGATTTGATTTGGAGTTGAACCTCTTGTCTCACAGCAAACCTCCGGTCTTGCAGAGTCCCACAGCAGTGGGGCTGGGAGGTAAGTGTGGAGGTCACCTCCAGTCCAGGCCCTGCCTGGGCAGGATCAGCCCTGTCCAAACCGTCCCAGATAATCCACCACCTAGGGCAGTGGTGCCCAACCTTGTCTGGTGAGCCGTCCATGGGCCAGATCCAGCTGGTGGTGGCATCTGGATGGGCAGGGCGGGCACCATATGAGGGCGCTGGGCTGAGGAGGAAGGGCCCTCTGGCATTGAGCCAACTCCTCACCTCAACCCCAAGGGAGCAATCATCCCCACCCCAGGGGTGCAACCCCAGGCAAACAGCCTGCAGAGTGCATGCCAGCTGGCTGGGTCTCAGGGCATGGATGGGGTCTAGGGAGGTTGGGGGGAAGGTAGGGGGCTGGATCAGGTCCCCACGAGCTGAGGCTTCCTCTCCAGGGCAGGGGCAGTAGCTCCCCCAAAAGCATCTTCCCTCACTGCTCCCAGCCACCCTGGAAAGCACAACCAGCACCCCCCACGCCCCAATCCCAATCTATTACAATATAAAACCTTCTCTAATTTATTTCCTCTTTCTTTCTTTCTTTCTTTTTTTTTTTTACTTTATCCTTCCATGATTGATTTAACGTCACCACCCAGCACCCCCCTCCCCCCATTTCCTTTCCACCTCCCATATCATTACCCACCCCATCCCATTAGGTCTCCCCCTCCCAGCTTCATGTCCCTTAGCCACGGCCCACTGTCCTGGACCTGGCTCCCGGGCTCCAGCCCCTTATCCTGCCCCGCAGGGCCTTTATCTCTGCCCCACCCAGGATCCGGGCCCCCTGGTCCATTGGCCTCTCACAGGCAGCTTTAACTAACTTTAACTCTCACACTCACACTTACTCACTCACTCTCACTCTTAACTTTAATTCTGCCCTTCTCAGGCTCTGAGAGCCCAGAGCTCTGCCCCTACCTGGGGTCTCCCTTTGGCCCCTGTCTGTGCCTTGGGACTGATCCCCAAAAAGGTTCAAGGCAATCATGTGCCCCTCAGGCACTAATGGGACCTCCAAGCCACCCCTTGGTGTAAATCTCTAACCCCAAACAAGCCCTCTGGCTATAACACAACTCCCTCTTGGGTCCAAGCTCCAGGGCTGTAGCCCTCACTCCCCCCTACCCTGACTCCTCTTCCCCTGCAAGTCTGCGACGTGCTACCTGCATCACTCCCGGGGCAGTCCAGGTGCTGGCCGGGCACTCCTCTCGGTGCTCCTGCCCTGGAGCTCTTCCCGCAGCAGCTCCCAGAGCCAGACCGGCCGCTCAGGCTCAGACCCTGGATTCACGTGGCTGTAAGTCATGCCGTGTTTCGGTTAGGTGGCTCCTGCGCTGTGGAGGTGTTTCCTGATTTAGCTTGCAGCTCAGCCCCAGGGAAGCTCACTGCTGCTGGCCTCTGCTGTAAAAACAGCTTGTACTAGTCCAACTCCCTGCAGGGGGTTGCAAAGAGGATGGAGCTGGGCTGTTCTCCGTGGGGGCAGATGACAGGACAAGGAGCAACGGGCTCAAGTTGCAGCAAAGGAGGTTCAGGTTGGATATTAGGAAAAACTTTCTCACTAGGAGGGCAGTAAAGCACTGGAACAGATTACCCAGAGAGGTGGTGGAGTCTCCATCCTTGGAGGTTTTTAAGCCCCACCTGGACAAAGCCTTGGCTGGGATGATGTAGTTGGGGCTGGTCCTGCTTTGAGCAGGGGGTTGGACTAGATCGGTGGTTCTCAAGCTTTTTTGTACCAGACCCCTTCATCAACATAGATGGCCAGTCCCAACCCAGTGCCCCTCACTCCTGACCCGCTGCCCCCCACCCCCAGGCCCCAAACTCCAACCCCCAATGTGTGGGGAGTGGGGGGCCCCAAACAGGCCCTTGCAGCCTGAAATGGTGCCAGCCTGAAAGGGGAAAGCCGCAGTTTCCCATGGTTTTCTCCTTTAAAGAATAATCCATTTCTAAAGTTTGTTCATGACCCTTCCAAACATTCTTGCAAACCATTTTTGTGGCACCACCCACAGGTTCAGAAATGCGGGATTAGATGACATCCTGCAGTCTCTTCCAACCCTCATTTTCTATGATTTTTCTCTACTTAAATAAAAACCAGAAGGTTTACTAACATGCTGGGTGCTCGGGACTATATTATTCAGTTTAAGATCAAAGCAAAGCTCAGTACAACTTTATTGAAATGTGCATTTGTTTGCTACATTATATGTAAGCCTTAAAACACACAGCAAGCTAGGCAAAAATAGTCAAATGATATTCTTTCAATAGCAATGTAGTCATAATATTTACATGTACATGTCTTATTCAGCTTCATAATACAAAAAGTAGCTTCCCTGAGCATCCAACACTTCACTATCATTCATTTCCATACTCGGTGCAAGCACCTGGGCTCTGTAGTGGGCAGCAGGTGCCTGTCCAGAGCCCAGGCTGGCTGAGGCAGGCAGCTGGGAGGCTGCAAGCAGCTGCACTGTGGTCTGCGGATCCCTGGTCCGGCTCGGTGATGGCAGCAGGTGCATGCATACCTCGGGTGAGACGGTGGGGAAGGAGCCACAACAAGGATTGGGCCCCTTACAGCTCCCCTGCTGTCTGCCTCTGCACCTCAACATCTTGCAAGTCGAGGTTGTGGGTGTTTTTGGCAGTCGGCTCAAAAACATTGCTAGCCCCTGAGCTAGAGCTAAAGCAGCCTGCAGGGCTCTGAAGAGGTATTACCAGGAATGGCTAAGAGCAGAATAGCAGAAGAAAAGCTAGCTGGATTAATGAAACATCAAGACCATTAGAAAGGAGAGAGAGTTGTTAACACCTATGGAGTGAAGAGCAATTAGCAGGAATCAGGGAGATGATAATGAGCCCGAGTCAACTGACCCCTCTGGACTGTGAACAGAAATGCTGCTGCCCCTTCCCAAGTAGCTGGTTAAAGTTTGGCAGAGCAGAGCAGGGATCAAAGGGGAGCGTAGCTGCCCCCCTGCATCCCTTCTGGATCCACCCCAGCTCCTTGTCACTCACTGACCTAGAGAGGACACATGCTATCCAGACAACCCCCAGGCTTTGGCCTGGGACACAGAACCTGGTCCCAGAGTGGTTTGCTTTTGGTAAGAGGCAACCCTGAAGGGAGTGGAGGGGGGAAGCAGTCCTAAGAGGGGGCGTCCTGCCTTTCCCACTGCATGACTGTGAATTGCTCTGCCCAGACTAACCAAAGCTTCTGGCCCCTGACATATTCTTTCAATAAATAATTCCCTTACCCACATAACACTAGGATGGGCCTAATTTAATCCCCAATGCATAGCAAGCAGATTATCTGCACATCAGATATGAGCACAAACAGCTCAACAGCATTGCCTCTTCCTGTCCCCGGGTCTGCCCTGTAACAGGGCCGGACTCTGGCTCCCTGTGGGCACTGGCAGAGGGCAGCTGTGAGGAAACCTAGATGTCGACAGGAGCTCACGGCTGTGAAACGGGCCCTCTCCCCATCATATCTCAGCCTTCCAAGGACCACCCTGAAACTTGACTGTTAGCACCCTGTAAATGATGGGGAAGGGTGAGTCTGGGGCTGCTCGTGTCTCAGCAGTGCCAGGGCATGAGCTGGAAGGGCACCGTTTGTATTCAGTTTGACTAAGTGCATAGCTTCCCTCCCACCCCACAGCCCACTCGAACCCCAAGGCTATTGCTTTAATTAGGAGCAGACTGTCCTGCAGGGTAAGAGCCTGCACAGGGCAGTGACCATGGAGCACCCAGCAAACCCCTGTAACACACCCACTTCACTTCGCTTGTGACAGCAGAGAACGTCCCTGGGGAGGAAGACATTTTGGCTCAGCAGCCACCCGCAGCATCATTTGCTGATTTTGAATGCTACATCCCCACCTTGAGGCTAAGTGAGATATGGACCGCTGTCTCCAGCCTGAGATTCCTCCACCGTCACACAGCAAAGCTCCAACTGCAGCCTTCCTGCACCTCCTTCTCTGCTCCAGACCCCTGCCTTGCTCCTGGCAGGGCTGTTATCCCTACAATACCTGGGCTGCCATTCGGCTTCTTAAATAAGATGCCTTTGAGACAGCCAGAGCTTGGTCAGCAAAGCCAGCAGCACGTGCAAGAAGTTAGCAGACCTATGTAATAGCTGAAAAGCGTCAATCTTCAAAAAATCTGCAAGACATGTTTTCTCTTTAATCTTTGCAAAGCTAATATTCATATTTATATATAAATATGAATATTATCTTTGCACATATAATAGTTTTTGGGAGAACCCCCCCCAATCTGATAACTATTCAATATGGAGACTTGTGAGGCCCCAGCATTCAAGGTAGCCTTTAGCCCTGAAAGGTCTCCAAGTTGTCTTTTATCTCTAGAGCAGTGTTTCTCAACCTGTGGGTGGCGACTCAAAAGTGGGTCCCAAGAACATATGAAAGGGTCGCAAACAAACTTTAAACATGGATAATCCTTTAAGGAAGAAAAGTGTGGGAAAGCGTGGCTTTCCCCTTGTAGGCTGGCAGAGATCCAGCCGGTGAGGGGCTGCTTGGGACCCCCCATGCCCCACACACCCACCCCCTGCCCCACACACTAGGATGTGGGGAACTGGGTTGGGACTGGCTGTTAATGTTTACAAATGGGTCCTGGTCCAAAAAAGGTTGAGAACCACTGCTGTAGAGGTAAATTCTGGTTTCTTCATTTGTCAGGGGTGTACTTGGTAGCCGTGTTGGTCTGAGACAAACAGACATAAAAAAAACTAGAACTCGTGGTTCCAAAAGGATACCTTTTATTAGACCAACTGGAAAAAGGCAAGAAAATTGTCCTTTTCTGCAAGCTTTTGGGATCAAAGTCCCTTCATCAGGCTCTGGGAAAAGTGTAGATGGTACAAGATGGTAAAAAGTCCCCCTAGGTAGGAAAGAAACTTTGTTTTTGCCCAGAGGGAGCTGAAGATGGAGGTCTGTCCCTCTGGGTCCACGAGAGTGTCTTTGTGAGCTGTGTTGAGTAGCTTTTCAATGTGTTGATCAGGTAGAATTCCTTCCCTGAAGGTGTCCGATGGTAGGCAGGGAGGCAAAAAACCCCTTCCTTGTTGTTCTGCAATGAAGTTTAAAATCCAAAATCGGCTGAAATTTGGCATCTTCCATGTACTTGGCAGCCGTGTTGGTCTGAGACCATCAACCCAGGGCAGTCACAGCAAGAAGCAGATCTCTGCATGCAGCGGGGATGGCTTCAGCTGTCAAACCGCAGGCGCGGGGAGTTTCTCCCCGTTCAGGGCTTGGGGCTCAGGTTTGGTGTCTGGGTTGAAAACAAGCAGAGCCGTGTTACCCCCGGGGGGGGCCGCGGCCAGGCCAGCCGGCCCGCTCCTGCTTCTCCGAGCCGCGAACAAGGGCTCGCTGGGGCTTTCTCCCTGCTCCTCGGGGCTGGGTCCTGCCGCGGGGCTCCAGCCCTCTGCTCCCCGGCAGTGGTGGCAGCCACCTCGTCGCGGGGCTGCTGTCTCACTGCTCACGAGTCTGGGGCAAGTGAACGGGCTGATGCGGCTGCAGCAGAGGAGCGGCCTGTCCTGGGCCCAGCATCACTCGCGCCGGGTTAAGCCTGTGTGGATTTATCCCGGATCAGTGCCTTCCCCGCCCAGAAGCAGCGGGTCTAGCAGGCGGGTGCATCGCAGCGCATGGAGTTGCAGGGCCGTGCCCTGGGATGCAGCGCCAGGGGCTCGTCCCAAACACAAGGGCCAGAGCGAGTCCTGGGAAGGATGAGTCATTTGGTGTGGTGATTTGGGAACTTCACTGGAAATACAGTGATTTTTATGCTGGAAAATAGTGATTTAGGAACAGTTTCATGTGTGGAAATATGGTGATTCTGTGTGTTGGGAACTGCATAGTGATTTTTAAGTATAGCTGTTGTTAAATTTTATGTGCATGGCCCTCAACAGCTCACCAAAACTCACCATATGGCCCTCCAGCCCAAATAACTGCCCACTCCTGGGTTAGGAGGGCCAGAGGCCATCAAGAAGGCAAATAAAATGTTAGGGGTTATTAGGAAGGGAACTGTAAACAAAACTGAAAGTATCGCGATGCCCTTTTTAAAATCCATGATGTGTCCACACCTTGAAGACTGCACCCAGTTGTAGTCCCCACATCTCCAAAAGGATATAGAAGAGTTAGAGATGGGCCAGAGGAGGGCAACAAGGATGATTAATGGTATGGAGGGTAGAGACTAACGAGGCCAGGCATGTTAAGTTTAGAAAAGAGATGCTTGCGTGGGAACATAAGGGTTTATACTTCTTTCTCTTCTCCCTGCTAAATGGAGAAGAGAAAGTCACTAGGGGTATATTATTGAGTGTCTCTCACTAGACAAGGACTAGGAGGCACAACATAAACTAGTAGGTAGCGAGAGAGGAACAGTGGAGAAAACCCTGATTGCTCACTCTCCTCTTAGCCTCTGCTGTCTGCTCTGGGTGACATAGGAGACTGGGCATGATGGACTTGGGTCTGACCCAGTCAACGGCAGCTCTTATGCTCTTATTCACTGCCCGAGGAGACAGCTGCATTTACCAGCTGTGAAGGGCTTGGGAGAGGGGATGATGGCTGGTCCTTTGCACCTGCCAGTTACTACCAAGAGTGTCCGGCAGCTGGAGGAAGCAGAGGCGAGTTTCATACAAGGATGGAAGTGGGTGTGATCTTGTGTCTGGGCAGGAAGGATGTCACATGAAAGCCAATTAAGCACGACAGGCTCTGCCATACTCACAGTAGTGCCTGCCGATGCTTATCTTTACACATTAGGAAGCTCAGCAGCAGCAGCAGGGGCACGAGCACGATGAACATGCCTGCAGCTCCCAAACGACTGTCCAAGCCACTCTCTGCTTTGAACAGGAAAAGCACTGTGAAAAGAAATTGCCTTAGTCCCAGTAGATACCAGGGGGAGTACAGGGCTGGGTGCTGTGACTTGCCAGGGCTCAGACTGAGGGCACCCTCCTCCCCCCCAGCACTCAGCAGCATCTCTGCCCCAGGCATCCAAATTGCTTGTTATACCTCTGTCAGAGACAACCCTCTCCCTCCTCTGTGCCTTTTCCATGGGGGGCTTCCAGCCTGGGCACAGGTTTTCAGCCACAAACTTAACTTGATTGTGGTGGAATGAGTCTAATCTCTTGTCATTTGTAAACCACAGTCACCCAGATTAGGTCTCCAGTTACCAAATAATTCCTCGTTCTTTTTTTTCCAGCGGTGAATCCATATCTTTCCTGCCACGTCTTGTTGTTAAAGGGTTTTTACCAAAAGGATGTAACTTAAATACCATTAATTAGACAACGAAGTACTGATCCATTTCCTTGAGGTTTTTCAACTTTTTCATAAAATGATCTGGTTGATGGGAAAAAATGAAGACTCACAGTGTGTTCTTTGTGGTAAGGTTCTTTTAATAGTTATCGGTTCTTAGGTATCACCGTCTCCTGGACTGAAATAAATGACAGAAGCTTGTTCCCCCAACTACTAATTAATGCTTTCTTCAGTGGAGGTAAGTATCATGTCCATTATCTTCTTTAAACATCAGAAAAATAAACTCAGGTAGTATAAACAAAGAGAAGATCTTGTCTTTTGGACTTGCCTAGCCTAATTTCCCTTTTTATTTTCTTTGAGAGTATGAGTCTCACAAAACAGGGTACCTTCTCCTTTAAGTATCTTTAACGGTGTTGGGCTTGTTGTATTTTTGTTTCTTCTTTACAATGGTACTTCAGGTGGGTCTGACCTTGTCAAAAAAGTATTTAAGAAAAGTTTTTACTTAACGTTGTAAGCTTGCACTGCATGCCAGGTGTGATGTCAAGCTTGTCACACACAAGTACTTGATATTTAATACTTATTACTTAATTAGACTTATTATTCAATATTACTACTTAATATTAGTTTCATGGTAACAAACTGCACTAAATCATGAATTCCACCTTGTTGGCACTGGTTCTGGTGGAAATGACAGAGTTGCACTTAGATCCTTGCTTTAATTGGTGATGGACTCTCTGGTCTTGAAGCTTACAGTCTGGACAATGTTTGAATGTTTTTTCAAAAGAGGAAACCAGTCTATTCACACCTGGAAAAGGTGTGCACCAGGTATCACTAAAGCAGGAA
>NW_005842533.1:971569-980900 GCF_000455745.1 Alligator sinensis
GTGTGCATTGCAGGTAACATGAATTGCTTTGGGCATTGTTGCATGGAGCACATCAGAGAAAGTGTCACACATCTGCATTGCGTTATCAGAGGGAAATGCTGAGATCTTGCTAAATCCTGAGATGTAGGTTACAACCGCCTTTGCTACAGCTTGTGCTACACTTGAAAAACATACAGGTATGTACATTTTGTACAAAACGGGCAGGTCGTGGTCTTTCCAGCTCTCAGGTACAAATAACAAGTGGAGCGCATAGTTATCCTGTGCATCTGTCCAGTCATAGTCTTTCCAGTTCCCAGGTACAAATAAAATTGGGAGTACATAGTTATCCCATGCATCTGTTGCTTTGTATGCCACAATCAAGACTGATTCATATTCTGCCAAAGCAGATGTTGTAGATTGAACGTGCAAAGCAATTATTCCTGGTTGATAACCCTGGCAAAGTTTGTTTGCATGTGGGAAACTGCCAGCATTTGGGTCGTGCTTGTTGAAGGACTCCTTTAGTTTCGAGTTATTGATTTTTTCAAAGGTATGTTGGCAGCAGTGAATGCCTCCACTAGCTCCAATGCAGCCTCTCTTCTTGTTTCTTTCAGTGGTTGTCTTAAACATTAAGGACATTGCTGCTTGTTTTTTTTGTTCTGACTTCAGCTTCTACAGGAGCCTTTCATTGCAATTCGGACTCTAAATGGCGATCAACACTGGCTTTCCATGACACATCCAGAGTCACGCTGGGGTCACTGTTAGAACTTGCGCAGCGTCCTACAAAAGCGGGGCTGAAAGGGACCTCTGGAGGTCACATCTAGTTCAGCCTCCTGCCCGAGGCAGGATCAGCCCTGTCTAAACCCTCCCAGACAAATCTATTGTTCAAACTCTTAGCAAAACCACAGTCAGCAGCAGACAGACTCTGTTCACAAGGGATGCAGAGGAAGCGACAGGGAAGCAGAGAGTGAGATGCTAATTGCCCAGCCCTTGCTCTATTTTGCATCTGAGGAGCAGCAGCAATGAAAGCAATGACAGGGGAACAAGGGTCCTACCTGTCACCTGGAGCTCCACAGTGCAAGCAGTCAGAGGGGTGTTGGCACCGAGAACCGCGTAGCAGGAGTAATTCCCCGAGTCGCTGGGGGTCACCCCCCTCAGCAGGAGGGAGGTATTGCCCTTCGGGAACTCGGCTGGGAAGAGCTGGGTTCTGCCCTGGTATCTCTCGCCCTGGTGCTCCGGGTGGGTTGTGCCTTTGTAGAAGCTGTGCACGACAGCGCCCGGCTGTTGCCAGTTGATAGTAACGTCCAAAAGGCTGAACCCCCTTGGACGCTGCACGTGGCAGCGCAGGAGCACGTCTGCACCAGCCCGCGCGTGGGTCACAGCAAATCCAGCACCTGCAGGAGAGGAAGGACCGGCATCTCTCGTTCCAGCCTGGGTTGCCTCTTCCTGAAGCCCTGTGCTTTCTGCATAGCACGTGACGGGCTGTGACTCGGGGAGGGGGCACGTGGAGAGCACATGGAGAGCACTGAGGTGGTTCCAGCATCTCCAGGGGTCCCTGTTTGTACCCTGCTTCCCTGGCCCTGCACCCCCAGAGCTGCTTACCCCAACCCCACCTCCAAACCCTTCCACCTATCAATCCCAGCTGGCCAAACCAGAGGGCGATGAATATTGCTAGCACCCCTCTATATCAGAGCCCTGCTCACCTCACCCACGCTATGGAAAAAAACTACCTGCCCTGGTATCTCTCGCCTGGTAAGAATCATCTTACTAACCAGGATAAGATGTTTATTCTGCAGAAAAACCCCTCGCACCCGGAGTTTATTTCTCCCATGGAGCTACAAATCAGTGGCTTCCCCCTACCCGTAACATGGTTAAAAAACAACCCGCTCCTCTTTTATATTGCAGACAAACAGACCCTGCTTTCCAGAACTAAGCAGCATCCAGACGAACCCTCACACGAGTTATCTTGCCCCAACTTGGCTCATAACAAGAAGACCCTGGGGCCCACCGGCTTTTCTGGTCATATCAATGATTGCTAAATCTCAGGCTGTGCTTAATTTGCAGGTCGGCAGAGTAGACAACAAAGAGAAGATGGAGCAGATTTGCCATCTCAGAGCATCTAAAGGCTTTTGAAAGGGGAAATTAAAAGTGACTCGTCGTATTATCATGGTTAATTCTGGCCGAAAGCTTGGTGGAGGCTGTTGTGGGTTCAGGATGTGACTGTCGTGCGGAAGACTACAGAAAGGATGCAGGCAAATTGGAGAGAGTCCAGCGGAGGGCAATGGGAATGGTTTGGGGCTGGGGGACAGGACTGGTGAGGCGAGGCAGAGGGAACTGGGCTGATTTGGTCTGCAGAAGAGAAGACTGAGGAGGGATTGAATAGCAGCCTTCAGCGTGGCTCCAGAAAGCAGGGAGCTGGACTGTTCTCAGTGGGAGCAGATCCCTCGATCGGCTGGCAGCGCTCCTACCAGTGCAGCCCAGGATGCTGGTAGCCTTCTTGGCACCAAGGGCACACTGCTGGCTCCTGTTCAGCTTCTTGTCCCCTGTCACCTCCAGGTCCTTTTCTGCAGAGCTGCTGCCCAGCCCGTCATCCCCCAGAAGTAGGGCTAGAAGGGAGCTCCAGAGGTCACATCTAATCCAGCCCCTTGCCTGAGGCAGGATCATCCCTATCCAAACCATCCTATACAAATCCACTGTCCAGCTTTTGGGGGGAAACTACCATGGACCCTGACACAGCACAGACATCACACCCTGACCTGCCACACGTAAAGCAGGGGAACCACAGTAGCCAACATCCTGATTTTATAATAGGTTGTTAATATACATTCTAGGTACGGGCCATGTTGTGACCGTGTCAAAAGCTCGGGTTTCCTCTGGGCTTCAGCCAATCTTGGACCAAAGAGTCCGACCTCTCTCAAGTGCATGAACCCAAGGAATGGAGACTTCCAAAGCCTTATGCTGCTTATCCTCAAAGGCTAAAGGTGGTGGAAGGAGGCTTGGGATACAGATCACCTAAGGAATAGGACATCTGAGTTTTTCCACCCTTGCCATGGCCTGACTTGAAATTAGATTTGGAACAAGCACATCTGACAGTTTAAGGGCATGTCAGGGAAACTGGGAAATGTCAGCGGTACAAACTGGGTTGTGCTGTATTCTGTGAACTTTGGGAGGACACGGAGGCACCCATCAAACCAGAGTCTCCAGAGCAAAAAGGGAGAAAAGATTTAAAGAAAAAAAAAAGTCATACTGGGACAACACTATGGTCCATCTCTCACCTTGCCTTCTCCTTGACGTCAGACCAACACACTTAACGACCTCTTTCTGATAATGGTGGCAACTACCTCTTTCTGATAATGGCGGCGGCAGCGGTGGAAAGCAGGTCTCCACTGTATAGACTGATAAAATCGGAAACACCTACACGCTCATAAGTACCAGCTCGCGTCATTATATCCTTTTAGGAGGGAGTCCTGCATGCAAAGCAGACCTAGCATAATTCACCCGCCTTTGTGAATGGCTCAAATACGCTACAAGTGCAGCAGAGCAGAAATCCTTTACCAGAAATTCACCGTGGCTGACACGGCTCTCCCAGACACCCAGAAGCATTTCCAGGAAAGACCTGATAATGAAATGAGTTTTGCTTTAGACTGGTGGCTTCCAACCTTTTTTCATTGGCGGACCCTTAAGAAACTTCAAATGGAGGTACAGACCCCTTCGAATTGTAAGGGTGGATGCCCACATACTTTTGATTGATCATAGTTGTGATGCATGGACCATGTGTTGAAAACCATGGCTTTAGACGGTCAACTGTGCGGCTCAGGAGCTTAGGATTCGCACTCAGGCTAACCCTGGGGTGTTTCGCCCCCTCCCCTCCATTTCCACTGCCCCATAAAGCAAATAAAGACAGAAAAGCTCTGGTTAGCTAGAACACACGACAGACTTGCTACTAGCTCACCAGTCAGGGCAGGGAGGCAGGCGAGGACAATCCCAGCCAGCACGGCGCTCACGGGCATTTTCATTTTGGGATCCGAGAGTCACGTCCAACCTGGTAGGGGGCAAAGCTGTGAGGGCAGCACAGCCAGTCACTGACGGCGCTGAGGCTTGGTGCCCATGCTCCCCTGTGGGCGGGGGCCAACCCCCCCCCGTGCCAGTCGCACCATGCAGTCCCGACCAGGACCCGCTGCCCTGTGTCACACGGGGGCAGAGAGAGGGTATAGACACGATGGGGCATTTTCCCACTGCCCCTCGCGCCCCTGCAACCTCCAGCCCTGAACAGCCCCCAGGCAAGGGGACAGGCCTGGCTCATCCACCCCCGTCTGGAGCCCAGGCTCTCCAGCTCTCGGGCCCCGGTTGAGGATCCGGGCGGTGCCATCCTGATCCTCCCCTGCCCCAGCCGCGTGCTCTGAGCCCCCCCGCGCAGCCCCAGGGGCCCGCCCCGCACCCCCCCGCCCCGCTACATCCCTGCTGCAGCCCGGGGCAGCGGGACGGGACCCCCCCGGCTGCGTGCACGGTGCGAGGGCGGAGCCCGCAGCACCCACGGGGCCGCCTGGCACGTGCCCGCGTGGGCTCCAGACCCGCGTGCGCAATTGCCGCTGTCACCCGCAAGTCACTCAAGAACCGCGTCTCCCTTCCCCGACAGCCCTGCTATGGTGCCCGGGGGTGCAAGGTGACACGGGCATTTAGAAAAAAACCAACACGTACCTTTTCGCGTGAAAGAGAAATGGATGGAAATGCAGGGTTAGGGCAGGACAGTGTCACAACCAGCGTGCGCGGCAATTTACGGGCCGGGGCATCAAGACGCCCCCGCTTTGCTGAAGCCGGACTTATTTAACCATTGAACGCAAGCAGCAGAAATAAAGCAAAGACCCAGAAAACCGCCCCACCAAAACGGATTTCGAATAGACCAAGGAGCAGCTCTCATTACGCTAGGGAGGAGAGGAGTTTAAAGACTGAGCTAAGTGAACCCTTTAGCCATTCCCTTACTAGGGGAGAGATCTGATCCCCAGGAACGGTATAGAAGTCACCCAAAAAGTGAACAAAAGAGGTGTTTTTGTCTGCCAAGCACAGTTCATGGCAGCTACCGACGTGTTCATTGTGGTGATGACTAACGGCTTCACCTCCTGAGATAAACAAGACTTATTTGCACTGTTTCCTGTCCCAGCTTGTGCAAAGATCACCGTTTAATTCTGCCTGTGTGGCCAGTGCTAGGCACCCAGGGAGCTGGTATCACACTGCGCCGGCGGCTGGCACATCTGGCCCGAGCCGGGGTCTCAGCTACAGCCTCCCCTACCAGTGTCTTCCTTCCTTTTTTTGTGTGTGAGGAAATGATATACTAAAGGATGATTACAGTACTAAAAACAAGATACAGCTCATTTCTGTGCTATTTACAAAGGGATATCTTTCTTTTTAGAACAAATAAGATCACCACAAAAATACCTATACAGAAACACCTAATTTTTCAAACAGATGATCTACAAGAACTCTAAGTTAGTGAAAACATTAAGACATTTGAAAGTAAGAGTGAGCTCTGCATGCAAAGATAGGATATTCTGGACACTGAGATCCAAGAGTGTCATTTCATTGCAGGCTGCGATCAGCAGCGCATTTTAAGCACTTGTAAAACACTGCAGCCTCGCTATTAAGTTAGGATCTCAAAAGGAGATCATGGATTTTCTTTAACAATTATTAGCAACTTACATAGTTTATACTATACATATATACAGTAAAAAGGATAAAGTATACTTTATATACTATATATATATAAAGTACATAATATACTTTATATATATACTGTATATATATAATATATATATTATACTTTATATATATACTGTATATAAGTATACAGTAAAAAGGATATGCATATATATACATATATGTATACATACATACATAATACTATGCATGTATGTATGTAAAGGAACATATGTATGGATGTACAGTTTTACTTACATAGCTTTGCATACATAGATACATACATATATTGGTTTACATACATACATACATACATACATAGGTTTACATCCATACATACATGCATAGCTTTGCATACATACATTGCTTTACATACATACATACACATGTTGCTTTACATACATATATATGCATAGCTTTACATACATACATTCTTTACATACATACATACACACACACAGTTTTACTTACATACTTAGCTTTGCATACATACATCCATAGCTGTATACATGCATAGCTTTGCATAAATACATAATATGTTGCTTTACACACACACACACATACATAGTTTTGCATACATACAGACATACATGCAAAGCTTTATGTACATACATACATGCATAGCTTTGCATAGCTATGCAAAACGTTGGTTTACATGTATGTACGCTAAGCTATGTATGTGTGTATGTAAAACAATGTATTGTGTAAACCAACATAAGTATGTATGTATGCAAAGCTATGCATGTACGTATGTATGCATACATTGCGTTACATACACACATACATAGCTTTGCAGATGTACATACATACATACATTGCTTTACATACATACATACATATTTACATATATGCATACGTATGTTGGTTTACATACATACATACACACATATGTATAGTCCATACATACATGCATAGCTTTCCATACACACATTACTTTACATACATACATGCATGTTGCTTTACATACATACATACATTGTTCCTTTACATACATAATTTTACTTACACACATAGCTTTGCATACGTACATGCTTACATACATTACTTTATATACATACATATCTACACACATACATACATACGTATGTTGGTTTACATACATACATAGCTTTAAGTCCACACACACATGCATAGCTTTGCATATATACATTGCTTTACATACAAACACACATTGCTTTACATACATACATAGCTTTGCATACATACATGCATAGCTTTACATACATACATACATACATTCATTCATTTACATACATACATACATACATACATACATACATACATTGTTTTACTTACATACATAGGTTTCCATACATATATACAAACATACGGACACACACATATACATATGTATGCTAGATGACATACATACATAATACATACATACATACATAGAGACATAGCTTTACATATGTACATATCTACACACATACATACATAGTTTTACATACATAGCTTTGCATACATACATACATACACACATACTTACCTACACACATTCATACATGCGTATGTTGGTTTACATAACATATGCATATAGACATAGCTTTACAAACGTACATGCATACATACATTGCTTTATATACATACATATCTACACACATACGTACATACATACATAGCTTTAAGTCCATACATACATGCATAGCTTTGCATACATACATTGCTTTACATACAAACACACATTACTTTGCATACATACATACATAGCTTTGCATACCTACTTACGTACGTACGTATGTTGGTTTACATACATACATAGAGATATAGTTTTGCATACGTACATATCTACACACACACGTACATAGTTTTACTTACCTAAATAGCTTTCCATACATACATACATGCATACCTACACACACACATACATACATACATACGTATGTTGGTTTACATACATACATACAGATAAACATAGCTTTACAAACGTACATGCATACATACATTGCTTTATATACATACATATCTACACATACACATACATACATACATAGCTTTAAGTCCATACATACATGCAACATACATACATACATACATACATGGCTTTAAGACCACACATACATGCATAACTTTGCATACATACATTGCTTTACATACAAACACACATTGCTTTGTATACATATATAGCTTTGCATACATACATACATTGTTTTGCATACATACATGCATAGCTTTACATACATACATACATACATTCCTTTACATACATACATACATAGTTTTACTTAATGCTTAGATTTGCATACATACATACATATGTTGGTTTACACACATACATACATAGCTTTACATACATACATACATATGTTCCTTTTCACACATACATACATACATAGTTTTACTTACATAGCTTTGCATACATAGATACAGACACACATTGGTTTACATACATACATACATACATAGCTTTGCATACATACATTGCTCTACATACAAACACACATTGCTTTACTTACATACATACATACATATGTTGCTTTACATACATATATACATACATAGCTTTACATAATTCCTTTACATGCATACATACATACACACAGTTTTACTTACATACATAGCTTTGCATACATACATCCATAGCTATGTGTACATACGTGCATAGCTTTGCATACATACAAGCAAATGTTGCTTTACACACACACACACATACATAGCTTTGCATACATACATACATACATGCAAAGGTTTACGTACATACATACTTGCATAGCTTTGCATAGCTATGCTTACATACATACTTACATTGGTTTACATGTATGTATGTATGCAAAGCTATGTATGTGTGTATGTAAAGCAAAGTATGTATGTAAACCAACGTATGCATGTATGTATGTATGTTTGCAAAGCTATGCATGTACGTATGTACACATACATTGCATTACATACACGCATACATAGCTTTGCAGATGTACATACATACATACATTGCTTTACATACATACATATCTACACATGTGCTTACATACATATGTTGGTTTATATACATACATACATATTTTCCTTTACATACATACATGCATAGTTTTACTTACATACATAGCTTTGCATACATACATACTTACATACACACATACATACATATGTATAGTCCATACATATATGCCTATCTTTGCTTACATACATTGCTTTGCATACATACATATATAGCTTTGCATAGCTTTGCATACATACATACATACATACATAGCTTTGCATACATACATAGTTTTACTTACATATGTCATATTGAATGAAATAGTTTGAATGTTTGTAAAGGTTGCCCATTAGCCAGTTTCAGGAAGAAGATAAGATTTATCTCCTTATCTAAGTCATTGTTTTGGGACTACGTGCAAAAAGGTCCTGACTTTGCTTCTGAATTGTATCTTTAGAAGTCTTTGACAAAGAGAACCTGAAAATTGACCCTTCAGCAAATATCCTGAGTTCCGAGAGATCAAACCCTAGAGCCTTTTGACCAGATTGGTAAGAAAAGGTCACTTGCAGTGGTATGGAAGTTCCCCAAAGTAATTAAAATGATCAACAAAAGAAACTAATTACTAAGCAAAAGAATCTGTTGAGTAAGATCCGAGCCCGAATTTGGGGGTAATGACAGGTTTGAGTAGGAGTCGCCCAAGACGGCAGCTCACTCAATAAAAACTGTAACCTACTCTCCCAATTTGGAGGT
>NW_005842533.1:981207-982348 GCF_000455745.1 Alligator sinensis
AATGTTTGTGGTGTTTCTTAAAGCTAAGCAGTGTTATATACGTAGCAAAGAGTTTTAAAATAAAATTGTGTTGTATGAATTAAGTGTGTAATCATTGTGAAATCGTGCAATCAGCTAACTACTCCCCCAGCCAGTGCATCAAAACGAATCAGTAAATTGTGTGGGATTTTCTCTATTCCATAACCCACTAGAGACAACATACATAACTTTGTATGTACATACTTACCCACACACCCATACTTGGCTTACATACATACATAGCTTTAAGTCCATACATACATTGCTTTGCATACATACATGCATAGCTTTACATACATACATACATACGTTCCTTTACATACATACATTCATATTTTTACTTACATGCTTAGGTTTGTATACATACATACATACATACATACAAATATATGTATGTATGTTGGTTTACATACATAAATACATACACAGAGACATAGCTTTTATACATACAAATCTACACACATACATACATAGTTTTACTTACATACATAGCTTTGCGTGCATACATACATACATACATATTTTGGTTCACATACATGTGCGGGCCGGGCGCGAGCCAGGCCCTTTTTCATGCTGCACGCGGGCTGTGGCCAGCAGCCCGGGCACGTGGGCTCAGAGAGAGGGGCGCGACAAGCTAGAATTAGGCACAGACTCGTAGCGGTAGATTTAAGATTGTTTACTTACACCGGAGATGGTTGCGGTGCAGGCTGGAAAACTTGCTTGAGTTGCAGTTACAGACAAAGACAACACGAACGGTCACGTGGAGTTTGCTAGGCTCCACGGAACAGAGCTCCGGATGCTCTGGACAAGCGCGCCACCAAAATAGAAACTTCGTAGATACATCTTATTAAATTATCGCTCAAAGACGGGAAGAGGTGGGCGAGGGATCAGGTCACCAAACTCCTCTGAATCTCACACAGGGTTTCTGTTACCCTGCCGTGTACCCAGAGTCCCCACGAGATGGATGTGGAGTCCTCTTCAGCTTGGGCAGAAACCGCTCAAGACTCTTATACGGCTAACAGGCCAATCGTTAGCTGCCACGTGGGAATAATTTAGAACTAGCCAATAACAGGGAACCAATTTGCATGCGGGTGGCGGGAACTCCTTTGCACCGTGCATTTCT
>NW_005842533.1:982621-984240 GCF_000455745.1 Alligator sinensis
CAAGGTTCCTTGGGTGAATTTGATATCTTTTACATACATATATAGCTTTAAGCCCATACATACATCCATAGCTTTGCATACACACATTGCTTTACATACATAAATACATGCATACATACATACATACATACATACATGCATACATATGTTGGTTTACACACATACATACATAGCTTTGCATACATACATAAATACATACATACATACATAGTCTTACTTATATGCTTAGCTTTGCATACATTGCTTTACATACAAACACACATTGTTTTACATACATACATGCATGCATACATACACTTGTTGGTTTACATACATTGCTTTATGTTTTACATACATTGCTTGTTGGTTTACATACATTGCTTTATGTACATACATACATACACACATACATACATACAACATATGTTAGTTTACATACATACATAGTTTTACGTACATACATACATGCTTAGCTTTGCATACATACATTGCTTTACATACATACACACACTGCTTTACATATATATACATATATATGTATGTATGTATGTAAAGCTATGTATGTAAACCAACATGTGTATGTATGCATGTATGTATGTAAAACAATGTGCGTTTGTATGTAAAACAATGTATGTATGCAAAGCTAAGCATATGTATGTATGTATGTAAACCAATTTATGTATGTATTCATGTATGTATGTATGCAAAGCTGTATATATGTAGCAGAAAGCCCCCTTTTCCTCTTGCCTGCATTTGCTCTCCCCTCTTTGGATATGTTTCTCCTCTTTTACCTTTTCTCCCTTCCTCTTTCTTTCACTATAGGATAAGGAATTGTGTTTTAAAGTTTATATGTGTGTATTTTGTATCTCCCCTTGTATTTTGGTATTTTTACCTATTTGTGTGCCATGGCATTACTCTTGTAGCTTATATTTTATACTCTTCACCTTTTAACTAAATGTGTTTTAGTTTTAGAACCTACATCCTTTTAGTTTTAGAAGTAAGTTATACACTGTAACAATGTTAACAAGGGCAGGAATCAAATCAGGCGGGCCCCTGAAAGAGCGAGTGAATCAGTGATTGAATGAGTAACACAGTAGCAGGGGGCAATTAACACCTAGGGAAACCGCAGATCAACCAATGGAAGAAATCAATTGGAGACAATGTAGCAACCGGGAATTCTCTAAACTACACTGTTTAAGGGCTAGAAGCCCTGGTCTGAGTTAATCAGTTAATATCTCCAGATCGACCGCTCCCAGAGCCCTATTCAAAAGTCATCAACGGACTCCCAAACCTGCACGTACATGTGGATGACCCCTGGGGCTGACAGATGCCATCCAGTAGCCACTGAGAGGGAAGTCCCATGAGGGTGAAAGACCCCTGGATTGGGCAAACCTGAAAACTGGGGAGTCACCAAAGTCTGCCAGGGACAGATAAAAAGCAGTGAAAAGTGACCCTCAGCAGCGCCCTCTTGATCTCCAGCTCGACCAGCACCCGACCTGTCCAGCCAGAAGGACCAGCCGGCAACCCCCTTCTGGAGGATAACACCGCGCTGGAAGAAGCCTCAACTGGCCATTGACGGCAGACTCCAGCGCCTGTGGGATAGGTATACCCGACTCGTGTAACTCGCTACTGTGTGTGTG
>NW_005842533.1:984350-992786 GCF_000455745.1 Alligator sinensis
ATATATATATATAGATGTATGCAAAGCTGTATGTGTGTGTGTGTGTGTATATATATATATATACACACACACACACACACACACACACATACATACAGCTTTGCATACATACATAAATAGATACATACATTGGTTTACATACGTACATACATTGCTTTACAGGCATACATACATAATTTACCTACATACATTGCTTTATATACATACATACACACACAGCTTTACATACATACATAGCTTTATGTACATACATGCATACAGACACACATATATACAATGATTTACATACATGCATAGCTTTGCATATGTACATATATGCATATATACATTGCTTTACATTCATTGCATACATGCATGCATGCATGCATGCATACATGTATATGTTGGTTTACATACATACATAGCTTTACATACATATATACGTTGGTTTACATAACTTTACATACATACATACCTACATACAGTGCTTTACATACATAGATATATAGCTTTAAATACATACATACATAGCTTTACATACATACTTCCATACATAACTTTGCATACATACATATATGCATAGATACGTTGCTTTACATGCATACATACATAGCTTTACATACATACATTGCTTTTCATGGATATATACATAACTTTACATACATACATACCTACACACATTGTTTTACATACATACATACATACATAGACATACATGCAAAGATTTACATGCATACAAAGATACATTGCTTTTCATACATACATACATAACTTTACATACATACATATACATGCTTGCATAGATTTGCATACATTGATATATACATTGCTTTACATACCTACATGCATACATACCTAGCTTTGCTAAGATATATTCATACATGCATACATAGCTTTGCATACATACATGTGTGACACACATATTTGGGTGTATGTACATATATATGTGTGTGTATCTATACGCATGTACATATAGACACATGTATGTGTGCATATTGTATATATATATGTGCGTGTACACACATACACACATATATATGTACACATACATACATACACACACTATATGTGTGCATCAGGGGAAAAAATCAAGAGGTATGTAAAGAGGATAGATGGAAAAACTGGGACAGTTTAGAGTGACCTAGCAAAGGACAGAGAGAAAGTAAACCCATGCTTCTAGGTAAGGGGGTTCATCATGTAAGAATAAGGGGAAGGGGCAATGAATTCCACCGCTCCTTTTTGAGACAGAAAGATCAGGACTGAGTCATCTCTGCAAGACTCAGTCAAATTGCAGGTGATTTCTCTAATGGTTTTATGAAATGCTCAGCATTTTGTTTGACTGCCTGACTGCCGCCCTGCACTGAGCAGGGCTTTCTCCAGGATGGCCAGGTCTTTCTTCCCCCTCAGTTGCTACAAGTAATTGAGCATGCTGTAATAGGTAGGAGGAAGCCAAGCTGCTCCTTTCAATGCACATGACTCTGCCAGCACGCAGCCTCCATCTACATCGGGTCAATTCTGCAAGTTCCTTAAAGGTTTCCTCTGCAGTGTGAAGCGGGCCCTTTAAGAGTGAGGGGGCGTGGCACCACTTCCTTTTTTGGCTCTTTGCCGCTAAGACTGACCTCAAATGCACCCCCTCCTCCAAAGAAAGGTAAAATGCGCTGGGGAGAAAGGCGGGGCAGCGCAGTGCGCTGCGTCGGGTCCCTGACAGACGTTCAGCAGCACAAGGGAGCCTTTAGCCTCTGTGGGTCATAAAGGGCTCGTCCGGGATTTGAACCCGGGACCTCTCGCACCCTAAGCGAGAATCATACCCCTAGACCAACGAGCCACACAACAGGCTTCCTTCCGTACCTACTTCTAGCTGGCCTGATCCTGCCTGCCAGCAGGCCTGGCGGAGAGCGAGCGGGGGAGGAGCGGGGGGAGCCTTTAGGACACGGCACAAGAAAAGCGGGAGGAAAAAACAGTCAGGGCTCGTCCGGGATTTGAACCCGGGACCTCTCGCACCCTAAGCGAGAATCATACCCCTAGACTAACGAGCCAAGCACAGGGAGCGGCTCGCTGCTCCTGGCTGCCGGCACTGCGGAGGCTGCGCTCGCCCCGGCAGGAGGAGCGGGGCTGGGGCCGCCTTTGCCCCTCCCTTGCTTCCTGCCCCTGCGCCGGGCCACATCCCCCCTTGTCCCTGCAGCCCTGGCTCCTCCCAGCCCCCCCCCAACAGCATGGGGATTCCCCGCCCAAAAAAGGAAACGCATCACGTCACAGCCCCGTCCCCACGGGCTCTTAAAGGGCCAGTGTCGGGGTTGCAACGCTTCTCATCCTAGGTTTCCCCGCCCGGGGCTGGGCCCGCGTTACTCCGGGCAGGGGTTGCTGCGGGGGCCCTTTGTCCCGGGACAGCTCGGGGACAAATCCGTGTGGGGTTTGAACCAGCTCCTGGTCCCCAGCCATGCTGCTAGTGACACTGCCAACACCCCGGTCTCCTCCACACCCGCAGCCAGACGCGGTCAAGGGAAGAAGTAGCCAGGCCAGGCCAGGCAGGTGTCCAGTTCGGTTGTATTAACTAAACAACCGGGCAAAAGCGCAACACACCAACGTACCCAGGGGGTGGGCTTGCATTGAACTGCCCACTCTGATTGTCCAGGTGATTAAATCACAGGAAACCAAACAGGATCTGCAGGGCCAGGCGGCTGCTCCGGGAGGGCAGGAGTCTTCTTCAGCAGTCAGGACAGGCAGCGTTGGATCCCTCTCGCTGCCGGCCCTATTTCCAGCCTCACCCAACGGGTGGTTCAAGGGGAGTGGGATCACGCCCAGGGTCCGGCTGGCATGAAGAGCGTGGCACAGACACCAGTGCAGACAGCCGGCCCCTCTCCTGGGGCTGCTGCTCGTAGTCCTTACTCTGCCACCGGCCTGGCTCCAGCTTTCCACTGAAGGGAAGGCCCCAGCACGCTGTCCTTGTGGCAGGACTCCCTGGGCGTCCAGTCTGCAGCTGCTCTGTGCACGGCCTCTGTAGGGTTTGGGCTGTAGCAGGTGATGGGAATGCAGCCAGGGAGAGTCCTGCCAACAAGACAGCCTGCTGCATGGGCACGCGGATGTGGATCTGGGCATGCAGGTGGCAGCCAGGGGCAGTGCGGGGCCTGATCCCTCAGCATGGGGCAAAGCCGAGGCAGGATGGGGCCCCGATCCAGCAGTGTATGCTTTGGAGAGCTTGAACAGGGCCCTAATCTGGTTATGAGGGACCTGACCCTGCACTGGGGGGACGAGGAAGGTGGTGTGGGGCCCCAGCCAGTAGCAGGCTGAGTAGAGGCAGTGGGGAGCCCTGTCCTGGTACATGGGGTTGGATCCAGCCTGCGGAGAGACCCGGCACCACTCCTCTGGCCTGCTGCACCAGAAGGTTGAGCAGCCCGGAGCAGAGCCATTGCCCTGTGTCTGGGGGATTCCTGGATGAAGGGGGTGGCTGTGATATTCTTCAGCTCAGCGGAGGCTGGCGACCAGCCTAGCTCCCGGGGGCCGTGGGGAGCTGGGGTAGAAGCACTCTGTGCTCCAAGGCTGGAGTCTGATGCTTCCCGGGAGTCCGGAGGAGCCAAGCTAGGATGGGGGAGCTGCCGTGTCTCCAGCATGTGGTCCAGGGAACACCCATGTCCTTCACTGGCGGGAACTGTTGGGGGAGACGTGTGCTGAGCTCTGGGGTGTGAGGGGTGGGTCCTTGTTCTGTAGAGGCAAGTAGGTGCTGTTTGGGGAGTCCTGCTAAACCCTGTGGTGCGTGTGTCACCAGCAATGAGGCCCAGCAAGTCAATGCGGTGCATGGGAATGAGCCCCACAGCACACAGACACCGCGACCAAGGGGGACTTTTAAAGCAAATGGGCTTGGAGAGCCGGGGCATCTGCTCCAACCCCTTGCTGGGTCACTTGCATTTCCCATCTGCTCCTGCTCCCTCCTGACTCCAGTTTCTCTGGCCTCATGGCCCCTTCTCAGGGCCCAGCAAACCCTCCCCTTGGAGGCTGCCTGTGTGGACAGGAGCAGGCAGAGCCTGGACATGGCCCTGAAGGGACACCCACGCACACAGGAACAGGGGCCCAGCAAGTTCAGTCCCCTGTGCTCACAGGCAGTCGCTAACCCAAAGACCCCCCTCATCCCCGCTCAGTCCCTCCCCACAACCACAAAGCAGAATATCCCAAGCCCACCCTTGGCAGTCTGCACAAGCCAGGCAGATGAGGGCACTGCCAGTGCCCAGCTGCTGCAGGGATGGTGGGGCTTGGTTAGATGCCCAGAGGATCCTAGGAAAAGGACCCTGCCCCACAGAGAAAAGTGCCCCCTTCCCCACCATTTCTCTTTGCTGTATCATATGTACCTCACCCCTTCCTCGGACACTGGAGAGGGAAGCCTACATGCTAGTCTAACAGTCTGCAACACATGTAGTGTGTGCACAGAAGACACGTGTGGACTCTGCACCTGGACAGATACATTTCTCGCAGATGATAGGAAAAGGGCAAACATAGTGCCTATATTTAAGAAAGGGAAAAAGGAGGATCCAGGGAACTACAGACCAGTCAGCCTCACCTCAGTCCCTGGGAAAATCATGGAGCAAGTCCTCAAAGAATCCATTTCCAAGCACTTGGAGGAGAAGAAGGTGATTAGGAGCAGTCAGCATAGATACACCAGGGGCAAGTCATGCCTGACCAACCCAATTGCCTTCTATGATGAGGTGACTGGCTCTGTGGATATGGGGAGACCAGCAGATGTGGCTGACCTTGATTTTGATATGGTGTCTCACAACATGTGGTCTTCCAGGCAAGCTAAGGAAGTATGGGCTGGATGAATGGATGTAAGTTGGATGAATGGACTGTAAGGTGATGGTCTGGAAGGTGGATAGAAAACCGGCTGGAGCATCGAGCTCTGAGAGTAGTAATCAATGGCTCAGTGTCTAGTTGGCAGCCGGTATCAAGTGGAGTCGGTCCAGGGGCCAGTGTTATTCAATGTCTTCATCAATGACCTGGAAGATGGGATGGAGTGTGCCATGAGGAGGTTTGCAGATGACACCCAGCTGGGGGAAGTAGTAGATACACTGGAGGGTAGGGCTAGGATCCAGAGTGACCTAGACACATTGTGGGACTGGGCCAAGCGAAATCTCATGAGGTTCAACAAGGACAAGTGCCAAGTCCTGCACTTAGGAGGGAGCAATCCCCTGCACCGGTGCAGGCTGGGGGTGACTGGCCGGGCAGCAGCTCTGCAGAAAAGGACCTGGGGGAGAGAGGGGACAAGGAGCTGAACAGGAGTCAGCAGTGTGCCCTTGGTGCCAAGAAGGCTGCCGGCATCCTGGGCTGCATTGGGAGGAGCATTGCCAGCAGATCGAGGGCAGTGATTCTTCCCCTCTATTCAGCACTGGGGAGGCCACATCTGGGGTCCTGTGTCCAGTTGTGGGCCTCCACTACAGAAAGGATGGGGACATATTGGAGAGAATTCAGCAGAGGCAACAAAAATGGTTTGGGGGCTGGGGGACATGATTTGTGGGGAGAGGCGGAGGGAACTGGGCTGATTTAGTCTGCAGAAGAGAAGACCGAGGGGGATTGAATAGCAGCCTTCAACTCCCTGCAGGGGGGCTGCAAAGAGGATGGAGCTGGACTGTTCTCAGTGGGGGCAGATGGCAGGACAAGGAGCAATGGGCTCAAGTTGCAGCAGGTGAGATATAAGGAAAATCTCTTTCACTAGGAGGGCAGTAAAACACTGGAACAGGTCACCCAGAGAGGTGGTGGAATCTCCATCCTCGGAGGTTTTGAAGACCCGGGTAGAGAAAGCCTTGGCTGGGACGATGTAGTTGGGGCTGGTCCTGCTTGGAGCAGGGCTTGGACTAGATGTGACCCCCTGAGGTCCCTTCAGCCCTCATTTTTTGTGATTCTCTGATTTCATCTCCGTGCCGCAGGTCATTGCATTGTTCCCTCTTTCTACAACTGAATCCTGAATCCAGTTAATTCACATTCCGCTCTTTGGGGATGGGCCCGGTCTAATCCAGGCTCGTGTGAAGTCGTCTCCCTGCTGCGTGGCTTTAAACCCCGAAGCAGTGAAAGGCAAGGAGGAACTCACAGCATCGTTCATCCGTTTAAAATAATTGTCATTTGCGGGGCGGGAAACCCAAGATAACACAAGCTTGTCTATTTACCTCAGTGTGAGCAATACTTTCTTTCTTGTCCTAGAGACATTTCTCCATTGCCTGAGGAAGACGAGAGCAGGAGGATGGTTGATCACAAGGCTGGGATTCACAAACCTAATTCCCAGTTTCCAGCCCCTGTAGGGGAATGCTGGAAGGATAAAAGCAATTCCAGTGCATCCTGGAGGCTCCTAATGCAGGTAGATGACTTTTTCCAAACCCCACGGCTTTCAAACTGCCCACAACGGGGGCCTGACTCCTCGTGTTTGAGCGCTGGAGCAAATGCAGGTGGATGACTTTTTCCAAACCCCATGGCTTTCAAACTGCCTGCGATGGGGACCTGACTCCTTGTGTTTGAGCGCTGGAGCAGCGCTGAGCTGAGCCAGACTCCAGGGACTGACTTGCCGCCGCTCCCTCTGGGCTGTCTCCAGTCCCTCGCTGCCTCTCCACCCCCGGGGTGGCTGATACAGCAAACGCTGACCTCTCGTTTGGATGACTTTTTCCAAACCCCATGGCTTTCAAACTGCCTGCGATGGGGACCTGACTCCTTGTGTTTGAGCGCTGGAGCAGCGCTGAGCTGAGCCAGACTCCAGGGACTGACTTGCCGCCGCTCCCTCTGGGCTGTCTCCAGTCCCTCGCTGCCTCTCCACCCCCGGGGTGGCTGATACAGCAAACGCTGACCTCTCGTTTTCCGAGCTGAAGTTACCTGCAAGAAAGGAGCAGATGCGGCTTAGCTGTGTAGAGGCCTCTCTCTGAATTCCCTCCAAGATAAAGCAAAGGCCTCGTTCTGCCTCCTTTCTTCCTGCTGGGTGGTCGGGTGCCATGGAGAAGAAACACAGGTAGAAGGTGTCTGTTCAGGAGAGGGGAGGAGCTGGCAGGATTTGGCCGCACTTGGCCCTGGACAACTACCTTCCTTTAATTGCCTTTCTGCAGACAGTTCGGTTGTGGGGAAGGCATCGGGCTGGGAGACTGATTAAGAGCCGTGCATGTAACTGCAGTGACTACAGGACTAATGAAACAGCAGCTTTTGACTATATTTTTGCCAAGTTTGTGTTTTCAAAAATTAATATATAATCTAGCAAATTAGTGCCCTTTGCAGTAGTTATATTTCTTTTGCTTTGATCTTAAATTGAATAATACAGCCCAAAGTACTTGGCATGTTAGAAAGCTTCTAGTTTTTCTTTAACTGGAGAAAACTGTTAACACAGTCGTGCTGTATGTGATGATGCATCGCACGGTCTGCACCTCCGCCCATGGACACGGGTGAGTGGCAGGAGAGTCCCACGGCCCTGAGCACCCGGCAGACAGTAACTTCCTACCACAGGGCAGGGCAGGCAGCCGTGTCAGTCTGAAGCTGGGCAGGAGGCACCTTAGAGACTGACTAATTCAGAGGCACGAGGTTTTGTAAGCAGCAGCCCGCTGCATCAGATGCCGTGTCCCTGCCTACAGGGACTCCGAGCCAGTGCCGTGCTGCAGCAGGGAGCGGGTCTGCATCTCATCCGCCAACCACCCCCGAGCCACCCAGCAAAACTCCCTGCGGCCCCTGGAGCGGGAGCAGCCCCGGTGCAAAGGGCAGCTCGCACCAGCTGAAGGGGCACCGGCGTTTCCTCCCGTGGCCAGTCCCTCACTCGGAGGGGCCGCACCGAGCCCCGGAAACCCCTCTGCCTCCCGGCCACTTACGGTTCCTGAGGAGGACGAGCAGGATGAGCCACAGGATCACCAGCCCCGCGATGACCATCCTCGTGTAAAACAGCGCCTCTGAGCCTGGGGGGAAAAGACAGGCAGTTCTGCTCTCCCCGGCTCCGTCCCTGCCGAGGGCCTTGCCCACCGCTCAGGTGGCCTCTGGGTGGGGGAGGCAGGAAGCCTCGTAGGTCATAGGATCATAGGAAAGTCGGTCTGGGAGCGGCCTCACAAGGTCACACCTAGTCCAGCTCCTGCTCCAGGCAGGATTGTCCCCGCCTAACCATCCCAGACACGGGTCTGCCCAACCTGCTCCTGAACGGGTCAAAGGATGGGAAGATTGCACCACTTCTCTGCACAGCCTGTTGCACCGCCCGACCACCCTCAGAGTCAGAAAGTTCGTCCTCGTCGCCAGCCTCAGTTTCCTCCGCTGCAGCTTGAGGCCGTGGCCCCTAGTCCTGTCCCCTGCAGCCACAGGGAAAAGCCCGTCTGCATCCTCGCTATAATCCCCCTTTAGGGACTGGAAGACGATTTTCAGTCTTCTCCTCTCCAGACTAAGTAGCCCCAGTTCTTTCAGCCTTTCCTCCCAGTCTCGCCACCCAGGCCTCTAGTCATGTTTGCTACTCTCCGCTGGACTCTTTCC
>NW_005842533.1:992817-994589 GCF_000455745.1 Alligator sinensis
CGTGGTGTGGCTGGTGTTCGGGTGTTTTGTGTGCTAGTGTCTGAGCCCAGCTAACAAAGCGTGTGGGGTTTCCTTCCTGGTGTGGTTCCTGTTGCCAATACAGGATCCAGCAATGCATGCAAAACCCACAGGATGGGCAGTGCGTGGGGTAAAGAGACTGCAGGAACGTCTCTGACGGGCACTGATCTGGTAGTGAGAAGTACGGGGTGTATTGATAGGGTTTTCAGGGCTAGGAAAGCGGGATGGGCTGCTGCCCAGAGCACTGCGTCCCCTGCACAAAGATGGAGCTGGGGTCTTTGTGCCGCTCCTCCACGCAGAGATGGACTGCATCGAATCCACTCACCCAGCCCAAAGCCATGATTCTGGGAGCAGGCGAGCTTTGTGAGCGATGCCCTGACTAGGCGGATACACCGGCTGCTCCTCCAGCCTCATCACCGTACGGGCAGGAAAGGAGGGCACCCACACAGCTCTCTGGCTGCTGGCTCCAAACCTGCCTGGGTGTCTTTGCTAGCGCTGCTTTGTGCTGAAATCCAGCCCAGCCGGTCTAACCAGCACGGTGATGGCTATCTCTGGAGGGAATTGAACGTGCACATGGGTGTGTGCATAGGCATGTGTGTGCAGACATATGTGTAATAGTGGGAGGGGCTTGAAGGAAAACTAGTGTGTGGTCCAGCCCCAGAGCACAGTGCTGCTGTCAATCAAACCAAGGAGGATTTCCTCTTAAAGGATTTTCTTGGCATTGGTGTCCCTGACGAGTGCCGAGGCCAATGCTAATTGCTCCCAATCTCCTGCGGCGCCTTTGCTGCTGAAATCCTTGGCAGTAACTGTACGGAAGGAATGGGGTGACATGAAGTGCAAAGGAGGGGAGCACACGGGGGATATGAAGATCTCAGAGCTGCCCATAGACACAGCCGTCTGCCGAGTTCCTGAGGGCAGCAAGGGGCTTTCTTCCCCCTGCACCATGCTTGGTCCAGGACTAGGAAAAATACTATATTTCTTTGCATACAACACACACTTCCCCACCTCCAAAACCAGCAGCTGGACATAGACATGCACATTATATGCGAGAAGTACGTAAGAGCAGGTTCTGCCTTCAGGGGCAAAGGTGGGAGGAGCAGGCTCCGCTCCCCAGCGGCTGCTGCTCTGTCACTTGCTACAGGGAAAGATGTGGTTTAATTCGTTCTGCCTGTCAAATAGATGTGACCAGCTAGCTGGTAGTGATTTAGCCCAGGGGTTTTGAAAGGGTAAAAGATGATTGGAGGGCTTGGAATTCCCTTTCGAAACTTTTGTGTTACTGGATATCTCTGTTTGCCAGCTTGTTCTTTATGGAAGAAGGGAGATAAGATGATCGAGTTGAGACAGATAATGTAGTATTCCTCCTCTTGCAGTATTGCCAACCCCATTGTGACAAAAATCATGAGACACTCTTAAAAAATCAGTAGATTGGTATGTAAATCAGTGGTATGTAAATCATGAGGTGCTATTTTTGAGGTTATTTGAAGGTGTCAGGGGCTGTGGGTCTGTGTGTGGGGTTTGGAGCCTGGGGAGGGTGGGTCCTGGCAGGATGTGGGGTGCTGTGGGTCAGGAAGTGAGAGGCAGCAGCAGGGCTGGCGGGGGCTGTGGCTTGGGAGTGAGGGGCAGGCAAACAGACAGACACAAAGAGAAGGAGTCCACAGCACACACACAGGCTGGGGAGTTCCCCTCTTGAAAGCACAGAGGCGGAAAGGGATCTCGGAGTCATTATTGACTCCAAGATGAACATGAGCCGCCAA
>NW_005842533.1:995050-995295 GCF_000455745.1 Alligator sinensis
TTCCCTGCCGGTGGCAGGGGGTCAGGCTAGGTGATCTGTTCAGGTCCCTCCTGACCCTAGCTACTATGAAACTATGAAACTATGTGGTTTAATTCGTTCTGCCTGTTGAACACAAGGGGTGTGTTACATGGGGGGGGGGTGTTGCATACCAAAAAAATATGGTATTAACCTTGTGCGTCTCCTTCTCACTGCAAAATGAGATCCACAGGTGGCCGCCTCCCCTGGGCTGCAGAGCTGCATACCAC
>NW_005842533.1:995324-1035528 GCF_000455745.1 Alligator sinensis
GCCCAGCTGCAGAAGAAGCCTTGGCCACAAAGCCGCTTGGCATCGAGGCCTCTGACCACAGACAGTGAGTGGCTTCTTCCTGCCTGCTGTCAGGCCCCCCGGCAGTCGTACACCCTGCTCCCTGGGGCTGTGGTCAGGCTTTGCTCTGACGGTGCCGGAAGCCCTGCTTTCTGCTGCAGCCCTTCACAGGCTGGCCTTGCTTTGCTTTCACAGCCTGGGGGCACGGACCACGTGAGGTTCAAAGGGAGCCCAAAGGGGTTCCCAGCTGCTGTAGGGATGGGCAGGAGTCAGATCCCGCGGGCTGGCACTTGCTGCTCCGAGGTTTGCCCAAGAGGCCTCCAGCTCTTCCAGTCCCCCCGCGTCTGCTGAGAGCTCGGGCAGAACCAGAGCCCCTGGGCTGAGCTCAGGCTCTGATATAGGGTAGGTCAGGAGCACTTTGGAGACCGGGGAGCTGGGGGCACGTGGGCACTGGCTGAGCTGGGGGCAGGAGCGTGGCTTTCACATGTCCCCCCTCCCTCCTTCAGGCTGCAGAGGGGTGGCGGGACCACAACACATGCTCCTTTCCCCCAAATCCCACTGGGGACACAGAGACATTAGGTCAAGGTGGCATCCTCACGCTAGGGTGGAGTCTGCAGACATGCACATTCCCATTTCTAAATGTGTTTTGGAGACTTGAGTCACTTACAGGGGAAGACCTGGTCTCTCCGAAGGTGACCCCAACCCCCCCCCCAAACAGAGCAAGGCCCAGGAGCTCCCCCAGAGCTGTCACCTCTGTCACCTAACAAGGGCTCCTACCTCTCTGTCTCAGCCCGGGGATCCAGAGAGTCCTGCGGGTCTCCGTCAGCTGTTTGACCGAGCAGGTCACTGCCGTCCCATCGCGGCAGCCGGCTGCATCCACCCAGGCTCTCTGGGTCATGTTGAAGGTCCCAGCGCTGGTCACGACCAGTGACGTGTTGTCGTCCAGCACCCTGTATTCCCCGCAGGTCACGGTCAACGTGACCTCCAGGGTCTGAGGGTAGAAGTCGCTGGCCATGCACGTCACGAGGGAGGTGTGATCTGCATTCGTGGCAGAAGAGAGCCAGATGTGGGGTGGAGCTGTGGGGAAGGAGGGAATAGCGCTGCAACCCACGCTGGAGAACAGGAGGGCATGGGACGTCCAAGAGTGGCAACAGGCTGCCGTTTTCTGTGTGAGCATCCGCTCCCTCCATGTTGTCCACTGTGGGCTTCCCCTCCACCTTCAACGATGCACCTACACGTCCCTTGGCCCACCCCTTCCTGCTGCATATTAATGCAACGCCTCTGTGACCATTTAAAGTAGCGAAGCATGGGCTGCCGTGTCGGGCTGAACACGTGTGTCCAGCTAGCTGCCACAACACAAACCAATTTTCCGAATTGCCTCATGGCACATGCAAGTGACTGTACAGGAGAAGCATTTTGTGCTTTGGCAGACTATGATTTCATAGAGTTTAAGGACATTACATCCTCTAGTCTGATCTCCTGATGACAGCCCACACTTTCACCCAGTGCCTCCAGGGTTTAGCCCATGATCTTGTGTTTGGCTGGATCATCCCTCCCAGAAAGGCATCCCATCTTAACCCGAAGTCATCAAAAGACAGATAAGCCACTGCTTGTCTTTGCTCTCCGGGGTCACGATCCTCCCCTGTAAGCATGTGTTTTAGTTTTAACAGCAATTAGTCTGGATGCTCCCTCCAGGCTTTGGCTCTTAATCTGGTTTTGTCCATTGGATTAATACCCCCTGAGCATGGGTGGATCTAGGGTTTTGAAAAGGAGGTGCAGGCGATGTGGCACAGGATCACCTAGAACATGCCACGTATTTTTTCCTCTTACAGAGAAACTAGAAGCTTTACTAATATAATAGGGGATGAGCACTGTATTGTACAGTTTAAGATCAAAGGAAAAACAAATATCACTGTTGGAATGTGCATTTGTTTGCAAAATTAGAGAAAGTTTAAATAATTGAACAGACTAGGCAAAGTAATAGTCAAAGGACTGTAGTTACTATAGCTAAATGTACGTGTCTTATTCAGACTCTTAAAACAAAATCTAGTCTTTCTGAGTGTCTGGAGAGTGCCTTCAATACTTCACTGTCAGTCGTTTCTACACCTGAGTGTACTGGACCTTGCCTGGGTTAAGGTTTTAGCTGGAGCCAGAAGCATGCTGCAGGGCTGTGAAAGAGCAGAGGCATTCCCAGGAAGGGCTAACAGACAGCAACACTGCAGAGGAAAGGACAGTTTAAGTAGTGAAACATCAAGACCATTAAAAAGGATCCACAGTCGTTAGCACCTGTGGAGTGGAGAGAGATTAGCAGGAACCAGGGAGAGGATAGTAAAGTAAACTGTGAGGTTCAATTGACTTGTTCAGCAGTGACTCAGTAGCACTGCCACGGCCACGGCCCCTCCCAGGCGCTTAGTATCACAGTTTGGGTGGCATCATATAGGGGGCAACTGCACTACTGCCCCCCACCAGATCTGCCCTGCCCCTTGGTACCCAGGACCTTCTCCCTGTGCAGATCTTTGGACCCTAGCCTCAAGCCACATCTCAGTCCTTTTCTGAGAAGCTGAAAGGCTAAATGAGTCCATCGCTGCGAGGCATTTCCCGCAGCCCTTGAATCATGTTTGTAGCTCTTTTCTGCACCTGTGGCCATTTTGCAACATCCTGTTTAAACTGTGGGCTCCAGCACCGGACACAATGCACAGCATCCTCTCCCTATTCCCTGCCCCCTACCTTCCTGCACCCACGCGTTGCACCAACTGACTCTTTGTGCAAGTGCATCGTGCTGGGAGCTCACACTCGCTGCCCACCCGCAGTGCTCCCTCCGTCCCTGGAGGAGTCCTGCTGGCCGGCACGCAGGCCCATTCAGTCACTGCTCCTTGCATCTCTTTTCCTAGATGAGCAACTTTACATGTGACTGCTTGGAAATACATGGGGGATCACTTTGCACGCCCCAGTTCTATGAAGTCCAGATACCTGCCCTGGAAACCATCACCACAAGTCTGGGAACACCGGCAAGTGACTTTCACGTGACACCGAGAAAGGCAAGAAATGGCCAGGGAAGCACCTTCTTAAAAGACCATTTCTTTTTGAGTTCATTTTCATGGGGACATGAAATTCAGCACCTCTATTTTGATAAGAAACTGGACCCTGAAATGATCTGGTTTGTTCCGTGTCCCAAAACTTGTTTTTGATCTTTATAATAACAAAGGTCAGAGGGAAGAAAGGGGGCTCAGCCCCCTCTCTAGCAGCCCAGTCTCTCAAGGACCGAGTCACAAACTGTGGGTGCCATCTTCACCCCCTTGAAACCAACAGCAAAACTCCCCTGGGTTTTAACGGGGCCTGGGTTGCTCCCTCAGCCATGGTGATTAATAATAAAGGGTGGTTACCGTAGACTTCCAGGCGAGCTCCAGGTCCCTTGAGAACTAGTGTTGGAGGTGGTGTCTTGGTGATCATTGTGCACACGTAGGTGCCTGTGTCATTTATCTGAAGGTCTCTGATGACCAGTGAAGACTGTGAGTTTCTGTGGTGCATGATAGAAAATCGAGACCCTGCATCTTCTGCTCTCGCCTTGCTGGAAGGTCTGAGCGCGACCTGGACTGGCCTCTCGGTGCCTCCGTCCCTGCCGTAGAAGTCCCACATGGAGAGGAAGTCGGTGAAGTTGCAGGGCTTGCAGGAGCAGGTCAGCGTCACCGTGTCTCCCCGGGCTGCTCTGACAACCGGCGCCTGGTCCAACTTGGCAGAAGCTGGGGGAAGAGATGTGGCCATGACGGATGATCAGAGCAGAAGAGCCAGCACCAGGGTTCGGTCAGTCGGTAGCAACCTCCCAGCCCTCAGCATCCCCGACCCGTAGGAAATGGGAGAGGTGCAGTGACCAGGTGAACAAACCTGCTGCTTTTATACCAGCTATTGCACTGCCCTTCTACCCTGGGATGTTAAACCATCACATAAAGTGAGACGGAGGCAGCACTTAGTAGTTCAACCCAACATGGAAATCAGACCAACTGAGAGGGGGTC
Source organism: Alligator sinensis (assembly GCF_000455745.1). Taxonomy (NCBI): domain Eukaryota; kingdom Metazoa; phylum Chordata; order Crocodylia; family Alligatoridae; genus Alligator; species Alligator sinensis. Next base: position 999,354 of record NW_005842533.1, read on the forward strand.
AGATCCGGCTCTGCCCATCGCTTAACAGGCCCAGTAATAAAACTGGGATTTGGAGGTTGAAGGTGCAACTTTCAGGAAGACACACATGATTTCAAAGCCTCAGTTTTGCTTTCAAAAGTAACCCAGGTGTGCGGGGCCCAGGGCTCTGCTACCCCCAGCTGCATCATTATCTAGAGACCAGGGCAGTGGAGACCCCTGAGCTGTCCTAGGAAAATACAGAGACGTTGCTTCTTACCTGCACACAGCGCTGTGCCCAGCAGACCGAGAGAGAAGAGCAGCTGTGCCATTCTCGTCAGCGACTAACATCCTTCTGACCACTTCACAGGGTGAGAATTTTAAAATAACCACATGGCCTGTGTCGCCTGTGACTGTCCTTGGCTGTGCAGCTGAGCCCTGCTTCTAAAGGGGCCATGGGTAGTGCTGTAACTGGAGGAGGGGCAAGATAAAGGAAGCAGGATAAACACCTGGGCCTTCTAAAAGGGAAGAGAAAATTATTTTTACAAAACCAGCAGATCTGTGCCCCTTTCTAGCTTTTTCATAATGCATGGTTTAAAAAAAAAAAAAAAAAAAAAGTGTGTGTTTTCCTGCACCCATGGATGGCACAGACCCTTTCTGCAAGAGCTTCTGCTGGGAGCTCACATGCAGTACCTGTGCCAGGCCAGTAGGGGGTGATCCTGCGTTGAGCCACCCACCTCACTGCCCCGGACCACCTTTCAGGCTCTGAGTGCCTCCCTGGGGGTGCTTCACTTCTGGTCAACCCCATTCCTGGAGCACACCTGCTAGCCTGGGGTAAAAACTGCCACCAACCAGGGCTGGGCTAGATTCTGGCTCTGCGTCCCCTGGGTAACACAGGCCTAGTAGCCCTTGAGGGTACTTGACTCACTTCTAGCTCTTGGGGGTGCTTCCCTCAGTCGGAAGCACAAGTAGTGGTCTCCCTTAGTCAGCCGAACCAAGGGGACCCCAAGGCATAATCTAGACCCACTCCCAATAAGTCTCCCACACTAGGTACAAAGGAGAACTGTATTGGTTACAAGGGGTAGGGTTGGAATAGGGTACAGGGTAGAGCAATATCAGAGAAATCCCATAGAGCAAACAGGGTGGCTGGGTAGCCTTTGATCTCGCATCTGAGTTACTGCAAGATGTATATCTAGTTAGATCTCAGGTAGCTTACTCACAGGTATCATCCAGAGGCAGGTGGAGATTCCCTCTGGTGGCAGGCAGTTCCTTGATCATGAGTTTGCGAGAGAGAGCAAGTTTAAGATGGTCCATCTCCTCTCTCTCTGAGTCTTCCTCATGGATGCTGCCCCCTTCTTCTGGGCATTTCTTAACTTATATATCCTTTATGACCTCATTTACCTGGTCCAATGGAGGCTAGCACCTGTTGGCTGTCAGCCAACCAATTTGAAATGCATCACTAGTTGCTGGGCAGACTGGCAGTCTCTAGCTCCCCCGGGAGCCCAAGCCCCTCACCCAGGTATGTGATACCAGTCACATAGGCAGAGGGACCAGGTTTCCCCCCTCCCTCAGGAATGTATCCAGCTTAGGTTACCTAAAGAGATAGGGTAAGGTGAGTACCTCCTGCAGGGCCCATCTTAACCAAACTGTCACAGAGCAGAGTTTTTGGGGAGAAACAGAGGTGGCCTTCTGCCACAGTGCCCACCCACAGTGCTCCCTACATCTTTCTCAGATCCTTCCTTGCTCCTTGATAAGTGCCTTCATTTGGCTGCATGAACATGCATAGTATAGGTGATCACTCTGTATGTCCAGTTTTCAGACAGTTTAAATATCTGTACTAAAATACTATGATCACGGGTCTCAGAACATGGGGACTTGCTTTCATGGCAACACTGCTTTTTTTTTTTTTTTTAAATATACCAGGAAGTGTGCCCCTGTCAAGTCTTGCTAGATTTTTCTTCTCTGGGGATCAGCTCCACCCTCCCTTTACTCTCCTGCCACGACTCGCTGTTACTTGTTTCTAAAGAAAGAGGGAGGCTGACCCACAGGTTCCCAGGCAGGCTCCAGGCTCACCACCCATAGGATAATGAGGTGTTGCCTTAAGGGCAAAAATGCATGCTCCTACCTTCCCTTGACATGCCCCATGCCTCACAGATGGTTTTATAAATGTCTCTTTATGTTGGGGGTCTCAGCTGTTGGGGGCTTGCCCTCTCTCTCTCTCTAGCTAGGCCTGTCAGTCAAAACTCACTAATTGGGGCATGACTTTGAGACTCTAGCTCTAACTCACTCAGGCTCAAGGCCCTCCGTTCCATGCTGTCCATGACACCAGGCCTACTGGCCCTTCTACACTGTGCACCCCTGTGGCACCAGACTGTTGGGGCTTCAGCCCCCTTCAGCCCTGCCTCTCTTTCTGTAGCTAGGGCCTTTCACCTAAGTCCACCCACTAGGACCTGGCTTCAAGGCTCCTATCTTGCCTTCAAGCGACTTTGGGCTCATGGCCCTAGTGCGGCACCCCTAGTGCAGCAGGGCTTCTCGAGCCCTCTATCATGGCACCCCTTGGCGCTAATGAGGCCTCCTCCACCCCTACAGCCTCAGCCACAAACCACCGGCATTTTTAACATCAAATGTTAACCATAGGCTCCTATGGCCATATAATGAAAATAATAACAAAGAAATAAGAGAGGCATAGTGCCCGCTTACTTTGTGTGATCATGATTCTGTCTCACAGCATGGTGTATTCTTCCCAAAGAGGCTGCAGAAGCTGCACCACAGTCATCAGGAGTCCTCCTCTCTGCTCCCCCTCTGGTCTTCTCCACTTGCAGTTTATATGGTTCTGGCCTTCACCTTCCTGTCACCTGACCAGCAGGCAGGGCTCAATCCTTAACCCCTACTCAACTGGCCGGCCATGCCCAGAAGGTTCTGGATTTAAAGGGACCACCCTGTTTCTTGGTAACGGCTAGGGTTCTCTGTTACAGAGTTACATGACTAGGAGCAGCTAATAGACAGCAGAATTGCAGAAGAAAGGCTAACTTGATTAGAGGGTTGTTAACACCTGTGGAATGAAGTGTTTAGAAGGAATCAGGGGTGGCAACCCCAGCACCCGTGCCAGAGTGTCAGGCCATTTTCCTTGGTGTGCCACAGCCAGCCTTGCGTCTGGGCAGCTTCCGCCAGCCACGGAGTCTGATCTGGTCGCAGCAGGTGACTGGGAGGCTGCAGGCCTGATGCATGCAGCCTGGGCTCTGTGGCAGGCAACAGCTGCCCAGAGCCTGGGCTGGCTGTGACAGGCAGCCAAGAGACTGCAAACCACTGCACCAGGCTCTGGAGCCCTCACTGGGCTCCATGGCTGTGGCAGGTGCCTGCATGCCTCAGGGCTCCTGGCTTGGGGCAGCACAACCCTGGCCCCTCCCTCGCCGTCCGCCCAGAGAAGCACGTGCGCCCACCACCAGCAGTGAGGATCAGGCCACTTGTGGCTCCCCCACCATCTGCCTCTACCACGCCAAGTTGAGGCATGGGTGGAGGTTGGGGTGTTTTTGGCACTGGCCAAAAATGTTGCTGATCCCTGTTATAGGTACTCTATGAGTACCTGTAGCAAGTTGGGCTCTGTATAAAATGCAAGCTCATTTAAGATGGAGGAGGTGATGCTAGCTACTCCTTTATTTATACAATAGATCAGGGGTTTTCAACCTTTTTTAATACGTGTACTCCGGCAGCTGCACACAGAGGTGGGGGGTGGCGCATGGCCGGTCACAAAGCAGCAGCAGCACAGGGTGGTGGGTTGCTGTGGCGACCACTATATGCGAGCTCCCCCATACCTCCTTCCCACGTCCGACCAGCCAGGTGGCACCTGTGCGACTCGCAGAGTGGCACCACTACCCTCGCCCCTCCCGGCTCTGCTCCTTGGAGTCAGTGGCGTGGGGTGGTGGGTGGCAGCACTCTATCCCTGCCCACCCGTGCATAACCCTTAGGGCCTTCTCCAGTACACCCAGGGGTGTGTGTACCCCTGGTTGACAAACCCTGCAATAGAGCATTAGTTAAGGCTGAAGTATTTAGTCATGATGGTCCAAGAAAAGTGAGAGTGGCAAAGGTTTCTGGTGGTATCCTTTATTGAACCAACCATATAGTTGAGAGAGCTGCTGGAAAAGCTTTGGGGCATGAAGGTGTCTTTTATTTAATGTTCATAAGATTTTCCAGGGTGTAAAATCCCTCTCCGCTTCTTTTCAATACAGCATGTAATGGGAAATTCCCTCCATCTCCCCACAAGTACATAGATCCTGAATGCAGTGAAGCCAGAGTGGTTCTGCATTGTAGGACTAGACCATTACATGCTGTATTGAAAAGAAGCGGAGAGGGATTTTACACCCTGGAAAATCAGTTAACCTCCCAGATGTCAACTTTATCTTTCAGAAGTTCGGAAGAGTGGGTCAGTTGGTGACCTGTCACCAGTGTCATCTTGCCAAAATTTATTTGCAAAAATGAACAATTACAAAGGTCAGAATTCAGCAGGTTGATTCTCGTGCGATCCTGTTGTCACAGATTGACATTTCTTAACTCCATGCCACTAATTATTGCTTCGTTTTTGGTGGTGGACCACACCATAATTTGTTAGGCAGCTTTGTGGACTTGACTGCCGTCGATTGTATACGTACTGTTAGTGGTTTGTGGCTTAATTATCATGATTCAGTGACGGCATATTATAGCCTCAGGGAGATAAATGACTTCCTATTGATTTTAACAATGTTAGGGGGTCCTTGGGTTTTACTGCCCCCCCCATTCTCTTAGTAATAACTTTCATATATTGTCTCATGTCCTGTCTGTGCAGCTGTATAAAACAAGACTGATGAGAAAAGGCTGAAAGAACTAGTGTTATTTAGTCTGGAGAAGAAAAGACTGAAGGGAGATTTGACGACTAAATCTTCAATTCCCTGAAGGGCAATTATAGAGAGGATGGAGATGGGCTTTTTCCTGTGGCTGTCGAGGACAGGACTAGGACCCACGGCCCCAAGCTGCAGCAGAGGAAATTTAGGCTGGAGATGAGGAGGAACTTTCTGATGCTGAGAGTGGCCAGGCATTGGAACGGGCACCTGGAGAAATTGTGGAATCTCCATTGCTGAAACCTTTCCACGTTGGGTTGGATGGTTTAGTCTAGGATGGTTTAGTCAGGGATGATCCTGCCTGGAGCAAGGGCTGAACAAGATGAGGTCCTTTTCAGCCCTACTTTCCTATGATTCATGCATGATGGCATAACATGATGACTACAACGACAGCATGCACAGTACATGGCAAGCATCTGACCTAGCACTTTGATCTAGCGCAGGAGGGCTGAACCCCTGGCCCTGCAGAGCCCCATCACCAGCCCACCGAGCTGTCTGGGGTCCAAAAATTGGGCAGCGGCGATGGCATTAATTGCCACTCCTCCTCTGCCACCAAATTCCTGGAGCTGTGGGGAGCCTGGCGAGCTGGATGAAGTGACCCCATGCACTAGGTTGGGTGCGTGGGGCTGGAGCAGCATGGGGCTGGATCCCAGCACAGGGCCTGATTTGGGCATGTGGGGACCATTGCAGGCGCATGGGACTGGGCTGAGGTGACGCAGGGCCTGATCTGGGCACATGGGACCAGACTGAGGCAGCGCAGGCCCCAATCCAGGACTTCGGGATCAATTTGGCTGTGTGGGGCCTAGGGCGGCCATTCACCTGGTTTTATGTTGGATGGTCTGGTTTTCTGTTGCTCTCTATTGATACGATGCCTGGACGCCTTCATCTCCTCTATTTTTCTCTTGAAAACCTTTCAACCCACAACTGAACTTTCAATTGTTTGTCTTCATTCGTCAACCTATTTGTCATTTATATTCACTGGTTCACCTATTTGTCATTTAATTAATCCTGTGTTTGTCTTGGTCCTGCGAATGCCAATGAAGATCCTGTCTGTCATGCTTCCTAATGACGTCCTAACATTACGGCCATTGCTTGCCGCTGGTCAATGTTTGTCTTCAAAATCAGCCGGCCATCACCCTTCCTTCAACACGCCCAAGCGGAAGATGTCCTTCAGCTCGGAAAGGTCGAAAAAACGCGATCACTTGGCACTAAACGCAACTGTCCTCTATTCTTGAGGCGCCTCAATTGACGCCCTAGCAGGGCCTGATCCGTGCGGGATCCATCCCGGACGGGCCCCTGCCGTTCATGCAGCGCTGGGGCTGGAGAGTTGCATATCACACTTCAAACACGTGTTTCTGACAGGATGTCACAATTTGGCATTTTGATCATGTGCGGGCATGCTTCAAACGCGAGGTGTTTCTGACAAGATGTCACAATTTGGCATTTCGATGTCACGGGACGCGCGCTCTCCGATGGCCGATGCGGACCGCGCACGGCGAGGTATTTATTGCACGGGCGCGACGTGTCAGGCATTTGGGGATGGATTTGAGCGGGGAATAGTGCCACACAGTGGGGTGCCTTCACGATCAACGGACCCCAAGGCACGGCAGTACAATATGCCATGCCTCGCAGCATGACGTCAGGGTGACGCCATGATGTCGCGGTGGCTGTGACAGGATATTGTCACAACCCAAAAGGTGTGATTTTTATTTGTGAGTGCTTCGGCACTGCTAAATTGTCCCCGCTAAATTGCAAGCTTCCTTGCACGGTGGAGTTTTCTGCTGCAAAAGAGAACCCCGGTGCAAGGGAGAATTTCCCGCCGATTTGAAGCTTTCTTTGCAGGGTGCATTTCTTTGTTGCAGCACAGAGATGCTCGTTGCAAAGAGTTCCCGCCATTTGTATGTAGATTTGGGTCCCATTATTGGCCAGTTCTAAATTATTCACACGTGGCGGCTAGTGATTGGCTTGCTAGCCGTATAAGAGGCTTGAGTGGTTTCCGCCCAAGTTGGAGGACTCCACGAACAAGGGAGGAGGAGACTTCACGCTGTGTGAAGATCTCTAAGCGCTGCGGATCCTCACGGACCCAGTGCATTTGAAGCAGGCTACGGAGATCTGATCAATCTCTAGCCTCTCCCCGTCGCCGATAGATTCCTAGATGTACTCCACCCGCGCGCAAAAGAACTAGACCCACGGAGCCTAGCAAACTTCGTGTGAGTTGGTTCAGAGCTCTTCCAGACGAGTACTTTCTTCGGCTGACGCGACGGGCTCGCGTGTTCAGAGCCTTCAGCCGGATTGGGCTAGAGTTCACGAGTCTAGAACTCTTGTCTGCCTCTTTCCTTTTTCTTCTCTGTAACTGCAACTGAAGCAAGCTTTCCAGCCTACACCACTGCCATCTCGGTGTAAGTAAACAATCTTTTAAACTACCGATACACGTCCCATGGCAGCTCTTGTGCCAGAGCCTCTGACTCCCTACGCCATGGCTGCTCCTGCTCTTGTTTCCAGCAGTGACGCCCATGTCCCAGCCACCTGCAGAGGTTTCAGGATTGAGAGTATTGTTGGGGGTAGAAAGGTTTATTGACTTAACCAAAACACAACTACGCGTAGTAACAAGACCAACAATGACAGACGAGAACAATTCACGTCGGCAACTTATCGGCGGTCCCCTCTGATGCCTGATATACAACAAGTTTCTCTTTCCACAAAGCTCAGCGAAGTCAGGCGTGTCCCCCCCATCAGCGCTGTCCAAGAGGTACCGAGAAGGACCCTGGTATTCAGTCCTTGGGCTCCTCGAGATCCACAGGCCCACTGTTCTAGGTCTACAGCTAGCTAATCCTTTTCACAGAGCTGTATCTTCCTTCTGAATGATTTCCGGACGTTTAGCTAATTTATAGCTTCTGAACAGTACTGATAATGTACAGCCACTCAGATTCATTTTACTTCAACTGTCCTTAGACTGACCAATAGCAGTTCATGCCTTGCATTCCTTTGATAAGGTTAATTTTAACTACGCCACAGGGCCTTGCTACTTCAAGGCTTTGTTAAATTTACTAGGCCTTACTTTACACAATGCCTTACTACATCTTAAACTTTAATAGGCTTTTAGCAACATCATATAGCTTAATATTTAAACAAATACAGAAAAACACTTGGTCTAATCTTCATAGAGCCTTCAGCAAGCTTCTTTATCACACAGACATAATTTCAGTTGTCACAGCCCAGTGCTCCAGGCTCCTGCTGGCCACCGCACTGGTCCTGCTGGTCTGCGGCACTGACCAACAGGTGCCTAGGCCTGACCCACACCCTGGTGAAGCGCACCTTCGACGGCCTCAAGGGATGCTGGCGCATCCTCAGTGCCTGCCTCACTTCACCGAAGACATCCTCTGGGTCATTGTTGCAGCTTGCATGCTGCAAAACATCGGCGAGGCCCAGGGGAAGTTCTTCTACAAAGCCTGGGTGGAGTTGGTTGAGCAGGGATGCCTGGCAGCAGGAGCACCAGCTGCAACGGCAGCAACAGCAGTAGGCTCTCCATGGTGAGGCGAGCCACACACCCGCCACTGGGGGCAAGGACGCTGGGTGCAAGAAGCTCTGGCCAACCACCTCCTCTTGCACTCCCCACAGTAGCCAGCCTGGACAGATGTCCACGGACCTCTCCCACCCCTACCCCTAGCACTACGCTCACTGCAGCCAGTTCTCAGAAAAACACTTGATTGCCCTCACAACAAAGAGACCTCCCTTTTCCCCCCTCCCTCCCCAAAAGAGCCCCTCCACTATCCACCCTACCCACCAACAATTAAACACCCTCTTCCCCGTGCAAACTATTACAATGTGGTTTGTGCGTGTGCCCTCTTGAGGCTGGGGGTGGGGACACGTAGGGGGCAGAGCCTGGGGATAGGCACCAGCACTCCAGCCTCTGACCAGTCCCCTGCAGATGCACATGCCACGACGAGTCTGGCAGGCAGGAGACTCACCCAGGGGTGATGGCGGTCCCCCAGTGTGGGCACTTCTGGCAGCCGATAGCCAAGGGTCTGCTGCAGACAGCTCCATGCTTTTGTGGAGCTGGAGTAAGCGGCAGTGCTGGGCTCAGGCAAGCTTCCCTAGGGGTAAGTTTCCCGATTGGGTCGAAACCCTCATCCCTCCCTGTACCTCCATGCCCTCGCTGGGAGTACTTGGTGCGCTGTTGACCAGCTCAAGTCCTTGTGGTCCTTGCGGAGGTCCTTGTGGAAGATCCAGTTCCAGATGGCTTGGCAGTCCTCATCGGGGAGCGTCTCCACGGTTGATAACCTGTCTCTGCCCAACCACAAAAAGATACAGAAGGCACTCGCAGTGGCCGGGCTTTCCTTTTGTAACTCATACTTGCTCCACAACTCATTCAGGATTTCTTGGCTGGGTGGCAGGATGGCTTCTGGTCTGGACTGCATACAACTTGCTGACAAATCCACTTAATTTTAATACTGTTTCTTCAAAGCATTTTCCTTGGTGGTTGGCCAATTAAAGTCTGAACAAAACATGGAGGAAAAGGTTGATCATCATATTGTAACTGTTAATCGCCTGGCTCCTGTTCTTGATTGTCCCGGTGTAAAGCCTGTGTTTCTGCAGTCCCTGCAATTGTAGGTCAATCACAGATGATGGGCCTTGAGTGTCAGCCAGGATGCTACTTAGAGGTGTCACCAAACTTGTTTTGGGGTACTTGTTTATCAGTGGGGCACATGTGCAGAAGCTTATACTGATGATGGTCTATTTACAGAACGTCAGACATACAGGGAATGGTTCAGACATTTTTAACACCTTACAGTGACATGGATGCCTGTTTGAGAAATGGGAGGATGCCAGGTACAGAACATCCTCCCTATATTCAATGCGCCTTTTACAGGTTTCTTTTGAGATGCATATTTAGTCTTTGGTTTTCTTTAGCAGCTAGGTCAATTGAAATGCATATGCAGTTTCAGTGGCGATGCGTAGGGGGTGCACGTGTACCCCCTGAGAGCGCTGGTGCACCCCCTGTCAGGCTGCAATCCTGGCTTAAGCAACAGGCAGATGGAAGCGCCGATGTGCCCCCTGCGAGCGCTGGCCAAGGAGTGGGAACACTGGATGAAGCAGCCACGGCACTCCCAGAAGCAGCCACTTCTAGGTGAGCGTGATTGGCCACAGGGGACCCCCAGTCATTGGGATCAACCGTGGGGGGATCTCCCCCCGCAGTTGCTGACTAGGTGGCACCAGTCAGCTGTGTACAGTTTCCTCACCTTCACTGGCTCAGCCTTTCTTTAAAGGGCTTTTTTAGGTATGCATATGTGATGAGCACATCGGGACTCTGGCAACAGTTTTAACCACTTTTATTGTTTCGTGGGATGAGTCTGGTATTGGCTATCACAAGCACTCCACTGTCTCAATGCCTAATGGGTTGCAAGACAGTGGAGCTTGATTTTCTTGTGGCCGTCTTGTTACAACCCAGGCTTGCCCCAGCCGCTGTCTTGCATTTTTAGGCAAGAGATGCTGTCCAAGCTTTCACAGTTCATATGCAGCGCCTCCGATTCCTCCTGCCGTATTACTGGGATTGCAGACATAATAGAGCCAGGACTTTGCAGCTCCTGACTCCAGGGCACAGAGAGCACAGAAACGCCAACAAGCAGCATTCTCCGCCCGGTGGGTCCACCCAGAGCAACACGTGTTGTATTTCTGCCACACAAACTGCCCCAGAGATGGGAACCCAGAGCTTTCCGGGTCTTCAGCTGTGAGACAAAGCTGCCTTTGAAGTCCTGCCTGGAAGTCGGAGAAAGTTCATCAAACCCAAGATGTCTCAAAGAAAACATTCGAAGATCAAGGAACTTTTGTTGCTCTAGAAAATTTCCAACAAGGAAATTCCTGCTCTTCTCCTAGGCTCCTTCAGACACCCTCGGGCAGTGCTCCTGCCTGCAGGCCTGGGAGACGTCTGTCATAAAGACAGATCCTTAGGGCTTCCAGAGCAGGGACACTGCTGTTCTTGGAGCAGACAGTGATCAGGAGGACTTAAAAGGGGCTTCAGGTCACCATAACTCTCCTCCCTAGGGTGGCAAGTTTGCTGCACCTCTTAGAGATCTGACATGAACCTCACCGGGCAAAGGAGAAGCATTGGTAGCCCCGTGCATTGGTGTGGGTTCACCAATCATGACCTTTAAAATTGCTGCATAGCTAAATATGAGGTTGTTTTAGAGATGCTTTGGAGGAACTCTGCTTGGTATTAACCTACTTTGGAAACAAGAAGGATCTCAGGAGCATCAGATCCATGCCGTCTCAGGAGGGGCCAGTCAAAGCAAAATGCAAGCTCTCCTGGTCTTTACAGCTTGCACAGGCTGATCCTGGTGATCCTTCTTCGGGGCTGCAGAGACCCTGCATGTAGAGGGGACCGAAGAACACAAATTAAGTAAGCCCTGCAGGAAATGGCAGGAACGCTGTTTTACGTGTTGTTGAATTGGGACTGTTCAAAGTGATCGAGTTCAGGCTGGAAGGATTGGCCAGCAGTGATGGGGTGGGAAGGGGTGAATACAATATTTTTCTTCATTTTAACCTTGTAATGAGAGAAGAGCGGGATCCCTGAAGAGTTTCCTGGGGGAGGGAGAGGTTGAAAATGTGTGGGGCAGACCCCCGTGGGGATCAGGACATGACACAGCTGGGAACGAACTCAAGGAGATGAGGCTTTCGAGTAGATGGAAATCCAGCATATGGGATGAGGATGGGGACATGACCACACTGTGTGCTGATAAGGGCATTGAAACAGCAGGGTGTGCGGCTGCCTTGAAATGCTACCAATTTTTCCCCTTGTCATTCTGCAACTGTTTGAGCCTCCACATGCCTTCTCATACAGATGTCCACGAGGCCTCTTTCCTCTCAGCACAGTCTCTGGTGCTTTGCACTGTTTTGTTCAGAACAAAGTTTTCAGGGGAAATGCCCAAAGTGCTGGAACTGTTTGCCAGCTCAGATCTGGGGCTTTCCTGTTCCTGCCTAGTCACTGCACATTGCTAGCAGATGGTCGCAGACAGGCTGCCATCACTGCCAAGTGCAGGGAGAAAGAAGAGATAAAGGGAGTCTCAGGGCACAATCTGGGGCTGGAAGGGGGAGAGGGTAGGGAGCCCCTGTTCACACCCCTCCCCATACCATCCTCCTTGGAGAAGAGCACTGCTCCACTTCTCCCATTACAGCCTATCTGGAGATCATCACATTCAACAGATGGTATTTTGGTTAAACTAGTGCAGGGACAAGGCTTCAGACATGAGAGGTGTTGGCTTGGGCTTCCCCTAGGTTTTGCTGGAGGCTGTGTTAGGATGCTGGATGCTGTTAGCTCTCACCCCTTAAATGAAAAGACTGAGGGTTGAATGGCCAAAATGTGGAGCCATCATCGAAGCCAAATACCTGTACATGGAGAACCCAATGTCTTCAACTACCTGCTTAAAAATCTCTCCCCAGCTCCGTTACTCAGCTTGCACTTTCTCATCAGGATGCTCTTTCACTAGTTCTCCTGCCATAGAGGCTCCTTGGAGAAGGAAGCCCTGGGTTTCTCATGTCAAAACCAGCAAGAAAATCAATTGCAAAATCCTTTTGGTCCATCAGGGATCACAAGGTATGCCCCAAATCCTTTGGCAGCCAGGCTCCTCCGAACATAGCTAATCGTGTGCGTCTCTGCCCTTCCCCTGCTTCCCTCCCAGGTCCTTGCAGTGCCGGCCATGAAGAACGGAGGGGTGGTGGACAAGTTGGTAGGGATAAAGGATAAGGCACTCCCCAGTAAACTCATTGGAGCCCGAGGAGGAGGGATGGCCAGTCCAGTGAACATGGCCAGACCTCTCAAATTGTCCGTGTCCCATGTTGTCTTATCCGGGGAGGGGTAAGTGGGAGATGAGCTACTTTGTAGGATCTCTGCCCCCTTTCTTCCTTGTGAGGCTTGGGTTGGGGAGGGTGGGGGAGTTGCAGCCCAGCTCCCCTCCGGGGCAGCCGTATCTCTGAGCTGTGCTGAGGGGTGAAGAGGATGAGGATGGTCATCCTCAGGGGTGGGGGGAGCAGCTGGAGTCAGGCATCTAGCTCTGGTAAGGAAGGAAACAGGGCTGCTGTCAAGTTAAAGGAGGGATAGTTAGCATTTTGTCTGTCCTCTCCAGGCCCAGTGCAGGGGATGACTGCTTCCCTGTGGGGGCTGAAAGACCCATCTGGTCCAGGAGGGCTTGTTCAGGTCAGAGGACTGCTCTGCCGTGTGTGTGAAACCTGCAGCCTTGTCCCTGCATCCCCATGGTGCTGGGATGGGTCTCAGTGCTGTGCAGGTCCTTGGGCCCTTGCCATGTTCTCCCCTGCTGCTGTATGAAGATAAATGTCTATGGGTTTCCTTTTGTAGGTCTGTACTAAAGAAAACTTTATTAATCACTTTTGATTCGGTCGAGAAACCCCTTCTGTAACCCTCCCTCCCTCCCTCCCACACGCCCTGAGAGGGAGCAGGAGGGCTGTGGCAGGTACATAGGCAAAGCAGGGGGAAGTGGGTTTGCTCCCCAAGTGCAGACAGCAGGATTGGGGGTATGCAGGTTTGGACTGCGAGGGGGAGGGGGCCTTGGCACTGAAAACTTCATGAACTTAAAACAAGGAGCTATTGCCTCTGCATGGCTCCCAGCTCAGCTACTGTGGCTCCACGATCGGTCAGGCTCTACGCTGCTGGATTCACCTGGAGCTGATCCCATCCTCTGTTTGAAGAGGATCCTTAGATCTGACCCATAAAGAACCCAACCTGCTCCTTCTCTCCCAAGCATTTTCCATGAGACATCCTGTCTCCCACTTGAATCTGCTTGTGCAAATGAGCCCTGCTGTAGAAGCATCGCCAGCGCCAGCAGAGATGAGGTGTTTCAGATGGCCTTTACCTTTAGACTTGCTTTAATTGGCCTGATCTTTAGGGCAAGGAGGCACACACCCATGCCTCTAGGTGTAACCCCTTCCCCTTGTCTCCCCTCACTTTTTGCTGCTTGTTCCCTATATCCATTTTGCAGCTGGCACCGTATCTCCTGATGTGCCCATCTCTGCTCCATGCTCCAGACTGCGCACATCTTGGAACAGCTGGAAAGTACCCTCTGAACACAGGAAACCAAGGTCAATGACTGGCACTATTATTATAGGCATCTGACCTCGGTTGAATTGCACAAGGCAAAAAAATAAATGTTTAACATCCTTGTGAAGATGCTGTCTTAATTTCTCTGTCTACCCCCTCTTTCAACCTGCCTTGGCCTGAGCCCTTTGTTATGATGTGGGCTAAAGCATTTCTCTAAACCTCTGCATTATCTCTATAACCAGAGGAAGTAGAAGAGGGATGATTACCATCCACACTGCAGGCAGCTAGGTTCCTGCCAGATTTTATAAGCTGAATAACATTAGGATCGGGCAACTTCAAGAAGTGATGCTAGTGACTCTGGATATTCTTCCTTCTGGGTCTGTAATGCTTTGCTGTGGTACTGGCGAGCTGTGCTGCTGAAGATATTTTTGGATGCAATTTAAAACAGGATTCTTGGCCACTTCTGATTGCTAAAGATCCCCTGTCCCTTTTTGAAGGAGCAGAGGTTTCAGTTCTGGTGTCCTGCTTAAGTTTCAGGGTGGGCATTTGTGTCCTGCTTCCTTAAATTCCCCTTGAACTTTCAACTCTTTCCTGTATAAACCCTTGTAGGTAAAGCCCAGTCTCCAGCATGTGCAGGAAAAGCAGGAGAGCAATGTCACGTGTTCCTACAATAGGCAATTTTCAGGCCTTGCCATTGCTGGCAAACAAGAAAAAACAGGCCCCAACACCGTGACTTGCATTGTGCATTTAAAAGTCAGTACAAAATCAACCATTTCATTACTTCCCTCCAAGGAAAAAGTCTTCAGGTTTGTGTGGCACTGGTACCAAAACACGCCGAGGAGCTGCTAACACATTTTAAGCTGGATTTTTTGGGAACTACAGGGTTGCTTCTCCTGGCAGGATTGTTGGATACCCCTGTATTTAATACGCCCAGACCATTCCCTCCATAGGCATCAATCAGAAAGGGCAGATACAGTACGTGGGTGAGGATAACGTTCTCCAAGCATTTATTTCCCTTTGAATGCCTTGATCAGTGATTTGAATGGAATAAAAACTACACCAAAAAGGCAAAGACAGGCAAGGCTGTTTTATATAGCAGGACCTTCCTCTTAATCCCCTTTGATGGTCTCTGCTGAAGGAGGCAGCTGCTGCTAATAACATCAGGGGCACACCTAGCCCCTTTTTGGTGTCATCACATAGTGCTAGCCCATAAAAAACCTAGGATTCTGGACTAGCCGAGGGATTGACATGGCACCTCGTTCGACAAGTGACAGAAAGGCTTTATTCTGTATTCAAAGTCAAGTCAAGTGAGTCAAGTCAAGACTTTGAATACTTCATTTGATTTGACTTGACTCACTTGACTTGACTCTGAATACTTGATTGGATTTGACAAGTCAAGTGAGCCCAAGCCAAAGCAACGCCCAGTAATTGGCTGTAAGGTGATGATTTCTCACCAAACAGGTGGCAAAGAGACAGTCTGTTTCTCATCAACGTCTCGCGTAAGCTGGGCGCAGCAGCAGTTGGTGTCAGAGATTTCTCACTCCTGAAGCGTGCCCTGTTAGCTGCTTTCCTATGCCCTTAGTCCAGCGTCGTCAAAGCATCCTTGTAGTTGTGTAAATCAGGAGGGCGCCCCAAGCAGTATTTGACAGGAAAATCCTGTGAATCAAACTGCTCATTATTGGTGATCAGAAAGCTCCAGTTTGAATGAATGACCTTTCTCGGTGACGAGAGGTTATCTATCCAGCCTAAACATCTCCAGGAGCTGATTTAAGAACCAGGAAAAACACACGTGTCCTTGGGAAGTGAGGTAGACCATGAGGGAACAGCAAAAACTAGACTAAATCGGGAGACACCTATCACATGTGCAGAATGGCTCTTCCTGCACAGAAACACCATTAATTGCAAAAGAAATATTTAGCATACTAATTAATCAAGGACAGACATTTCGCACCGTTACGTACCAGACAGCTAGGAGCCTGCTTGAAATCCATGAGTCTAGGAAGGTAAGCTGGAAGGGAGACCTCATTATTTCTTCCCAGATGGCCTAGCCATGAACTCGCATCCTCTTGCACTGTGCAGTCAGCATCAGTAGTTTGTATTTGTACTTTTGTGGGTAGGCCCCAGTTTAGCATGAGTTTTAGAGCCATCACGTAGGCAGGATAGCAAGGGAGTCTGGCCGAGGGCTTTAGACAGCAGCTTGCGTGGGCTCCGAATGTAGTGGGGTGCCCCGAGCGGGTAAGGCAGCAGGCTGCTTTCTCTGGCCCAGGCACTGACATGCTTCTGGCTCTATTTTGGTAGGCATGCGGGTTTTTTCACGTCTTCTTTCAAACCGTATAGTGCTGTTGTTCTGTTAAGTGCTTTCTTTCCTTTGCTGTCCCCTACTTCCCTCTGCTCCTTGAGAGAGCTGCCCTTCCACATTGTATGTCTGTGCTGGGAAATGGGTTGACTCCTGCTGATAGCAAAACAGATTCAAAACTACCCCCTGCTTCCTGGAAATAAATGTTCCACAAATGCTGCTTTGCCTGTTGCAGTTGGGGCTGATCATCCCGGGTACTGTGCATGCACCTTCATGACCGCTCTCTTGTTAGGGGCCTGGGGCCAAAGCCTAATTCAGTCTGGCCAAACTCCTTTGGATCCAGGCTGAAACTAGCTTGTTTCTTCCACTCCTCAAATACTTACCCCAGCTGACTGTGCCATTCCTGGGAGCTCTATGGAAGACTGCAGAGCTAGGATTAAAAGGGGACATTTATCCTCTCTGCAGTCCTGCTGCCTACTAGAAGCTCTCTGCACCTGATCAGAGAGGTGGTTAGCTGTGTTAACCATCCCTGTACTTGATGTTGCTAAGGCATAGCCCAAGCCTTCCTGTACGGCAGATACACAACCATAAACCCCTGGGATACAGGCAGGGAAAATAGGTGTCAGTAATCCTAATTTGGGCAGGACTGCAAGGGTCTTCAGTAACCAGCTCTACCCTGTGGCTTGAAGATAAATTCTCAGTAGCCGTTTAAGTGGATCTCTGGGGGAGATGATCTGAGTGCTGCTCGCTCCTCACCCGAGTCCCTGTCTCTGCTGCTCTAGTTGCAAATACGCAGGTGAACTGAGAGCAGTTTCCTCTTGCTGCTCTGCGCAGCATCAGTAGTTAGGGTATTTCGAGGGGTGGGGGAGGGAATGCATGGGATCTGTGGAGGAAATCAAACTTTGTGCTGTGGTTAGATCAGAATTGGCAGAGCCATCTAGGTTTATTTAAAGCTGTACAAGTGATCACGAGGAGGGTTCTCAAAGGAACTCTGACCTCTACACGTTTACAAGCGTATTTCTACTTTAGACAGCGAGAAAAGATGCAGGGTTCAGACAAAGCAACCTTGACTGAAACAGGAAGATGTTGATCATTCATTTGTCACATGTAAGCAGTTTACTTTTTCAGCAAACACATTGTTTTGGGAACAGCTATCAGTTTGGGGGGTTTTTGGTTCCTGGGAAGGAGGAGGTTAACATCTGCACACAGACAAAACAAGGCATGAAGGTTTTTCCTTATCTTAGAACATTTTAAAACACATAGCATCAGCATCTTTTTCTCTTCTCTTTCTTTCTCTTTGTCTCTCCTCTTAGTCAAGTAAGAGGCCTGTTTAAACTTATTTCCACATTTCCCCCTTTTGGGCCTTTTTGGCCCAACATATTAGATATTTATAGCCATGAGCCTTTTAACTTCTCGTTTTTCTTTCTCTTTACCTTTTCACTATTTTAACATACATATCACAAAAGTCGGTCCAATTAAGGGATAAAGCAATTATGGGCACCCTTGTTATTGTACCAGGAGGCAAGTGGGAACATACCTAACATTTAGAAACATTTAAATCCTTTGCATATTGATAAGACAGTTGAAGAAAAGCATTTTGGTGAGCATGCTATGTGGCAGTGATCTTTTTGACCTGTTTTGAAGTATAGTTCATATAAGATGATCCAAAAGGAAAGCCTGAGAAGTACTCAAGTCACGACTAACTAACCCTACCTCGGGAACTAGGAACTAGGTAGAGGCCTTTTCCCTTTCCCGAAGGGCATAGCGGTGTCATTGGGGTACATTTTCCTCGTTCTGTAGTGGCAAATCCTCTTCGCCAGTAGGTGCTTGGCTCACTACTGGCCTTGAGCTCTCCTGTTGGCAGGCGCTAGGCTCGCTACCAAGATCCTAGGGTAGAAAAAAAAGGCAGGTAGAATAGAGGTGCTAAACAGGGAAGCTCCCAAATCTGCTCAATATCCAGAGAGAACGAATGGGTGGTCTCTGCAGAGAGGTGAGACTGAGACTTTCCCTCCCCTACTGCACAGCAGAGCAATGCTAATATACCAGGGCAGTGGCCACAGTCACCGGCCAGGCTGTGGCTCTTCCCTTCATCTGCTTTGACCCCAGGCTCAGGATGCTTTTCAGCACACAGGCCAGGTGAGTGTGGCAGCTGAGATGGTAATGGAGAGCTCTGCTGCACACAGGCTCATGCTAGGACAGAAAGTTCCCTGAAAGATGAGACTTGCAGAAGATATTAGCCTGAGTAACCACATCTTCTTCTTCGAAGGT
Source organism: Alligator sinensis (assembly GCF_000455745.1). Taxonomy (NCBI): domain Eukaryota; kingdom Metazoa; phylum Chordata; order Crocodylia; family Alligatoridae; genus Alligator; species Alligator sinensis. The sequence goes on from NW_005842533.1 coordinate 1,017,793, forward strand.
CAGACATGCTGCTCCCCAGGACGGGGTGGGGGCACAGATGAAAACCTACACCCAGATTAGAAATGGCAGGAAAAGGCATATGCTCTTTGTCCTTCAAGTCTGAGTGCAGGAAGCTGGTGGTTTAGGGGCTGCAGAGACAGGAGGGGTGACGCTTTTGGCGGGGCAGGGTCTGTGATTCTGGTCTTGCCAGGGGCAGGAGACAATGGAGCAAGATGTCTGCTTAACTCTTAGCAGGGATTTCAGCCACAGGTCCCAGGCTGGGGCCGGCTTTGCATCCTAGCTTTTACGCTCCACGCTGCTCAAAGACTCCCGAAGTTTGCTTGCCAGTTCTGGGGTCTCCTCTGTCCCAGGGCCAGCAGGGGTTTGGGATGCTGCAGGGGCCAGGTCAGATGGCAAGGCTTTGGTCCATCCCCAGCTCAGCTCGGCTCCTAGGACTTGGAGCAGGGAGCGCAGCACAGGGTAGATATGCAGTGGCTCTTCCCAGGCTGGTTGCCGAATAGCTCTGCCTGGTTCCTGGCCCAGAGGATGGAAACCCTCCGGAGACTCAGAAAGGGAGGTAGACTGAGGGAGCTCCAGTACCATGAGTGCTGAATCCCCCCCCAGCTGATGAATGACGTCTGTGTTGGGTTCCAGATGTGTCTCCCTTCACTGGCCTTGCCCGTCTCACTGGTGATGTCTTCCCTGCCCCAGGTGGAGTGCAGTGTGGTCACTTGTATCCTGCCTGCTTGTATGTAATAATAACCAGAAAGGATGCTGGGGGCTTCCTGTTTGTGGTGTGGCAGCTCACAGTCAAGTAGCTGCATCATTCGTTCCACCCCAGAAGTGGCTGCACCATGCATGCTGATAAATGGAGTCACCCACTATGTGTGTTTCCACAGTTGCCAGCAGGTGTTGACGTGGAGGCCAATGCAGAAGTGTGTCCAAAGGGACAGGAAGGAGAGGGTGACAAACTGCCTCCTGGCCGGGCTGGCCTCGGACGGCGTGCACGAGAGGAGCTGCTTTTCCACCCTCGCTCCCCGCCCAGCAGGGCTCCGCTGCACAGTGGGTTTCCTTAGCTCTCACCAAAACCATGTTTTGTTTGGTTTTGTCCTTTCTTTGGTACCGATCCTGAAGGCAGGAGCGATGATATGTTAAGAGTGTGTACAGGGGGAGGGAGGAGCGAGGGATGATTGTGTGGTGCCTGGAAGGGCTGTTCGCTCCTTAAAGCAACCAGGGCTCATGGTAGAGATGATATCTTTTATTAGACCAACTAAACTTTTGCAAACAAAAAGTGATTTAATTGCAAGCTTTGGGGCACAAACACGTTTCTTTGGGTATCAGATTGCTTTTTCCTCTAAACCAGTATGGCTACAACCTGGATACCTTCCTCTCCCTAACAAACTTCAACCCATTCTCTACAACAGACAGAGTGCTAAAATATTTTGCTGCCAGTGCACACAAGGCTTGCCTAACTGCCTCTTTTCCTCCTTGTCCTCCCACCCCCATTGCTTTGAGAGAGGATAAGGCAGAGGAGTTAGGCTAAATATCCAGAAACTTGAGGAAGAATGCTTCCCATTCAAAAGCTTCCATCCAAACTACAGAGTAGGGCCGATAAACTATATCGCCCTGAGAAATCATTGCCTTTCACTAAATATCCATTTGCTTGGGTTGTTCAGCTTGAGACCCATAGGCCCAAGCATTCGAAGTTGCCCACCTGACAACACCTGGGCTCAGCTTCCCAGAGGTACTGCACATCTGCGGGTCCTGCCGAAGCGGCAAGTGCTCCGCACTCCTGAAAACAAATCTGAAGTGCTGAGGAAACCTGGTGATTCATGTCTCATGTGAATGAGCCAGCCTGACATAGATGTTGCAACCTGATTCAGCCTTACATGAGCCTTTGCCAACTGAAGTTATGAGTCAGCTGGTACTAAATGGATAAGGCATTCACGAACCAGAATAAGAGCAGCCACTTATGTGGATTGTACAGTCTTGGGCGACTCGTTTTCTAAATTGATTTGAATCGCACAATTCCTGATCTGAACACTAGCCGAGATCAGCTGCCGCTATTCCACAACAATGAAAATCAGGCCTGGGAAAAAACGCATCTGAACCAGAAATGGTGTGTCCATACTTACAGTAGCACTAGTATGGGAAAACCCTGGGCGTTTCTACCACTGTCGCACAAAAGCTGCTCAAATTTGTGTCCTAATTGCAAAATTGCCTTCTCCTTGGGTGAACTCACACCAGGCAGGTATGCCACTGCTGAAATAGTTGTATAACAATCCTAAATTCATACGAAGACTAAGGCCAGAGCTTTCAAGAGGGCTCACCACCCCAAACCAGGCCAGCTTTTCAGAGATCAGCATGTTGAAAGCTGACCTCTCTTCAGTCTGGACCTTGTTTTGGTGCCCAGAAGGAAACCAAGCTTTCTTAAGAGCACAATCCCTGTTGTGGATGCTGCAGAATACTTGAAGATGAGACTCTTGGGGGCTAAAAATTGAGTACGCAAATACAGTGGAGGCGTCTGGACAATTAGACCTAATTGTTGCAGGTATTCTCTTGCAGATGAAGAACTTGAATTTGGGAGCTTCTCGCTTCCAGTCCCCGTCTGAATGTGTATTTAAGCAACAGGACGTACAAAACACTAGAACTCTTGGTTCCAAAATGATAGCTTTTTATTAGACCAACGGGGAAATTGCAAGAAAATTGTCCAAGTACACTCCTGTTTAAGCAACACAAGCTTGCTGGTCTCACCCAGGCTGTGGGAAACCAGAGACCCTGTGATAGGACATTAGTATTATTATTAGTTTTGTAAATAATAAATCATATTCCAGGTCAAAATAGCCAAATCAGTTCCACATCCTTTCAGTTGAGCCAACTCAATTGTTCAAATGCCGTATGCGGCACTACAACTGGCAAGTATCCTCCACCCCAGACTCTTCAGCCTGGAGCTTAGATGCTCCCAAATCTGTTGGCGGGCATCCTCCCGTGCAGGCCCAAGCCTGGGGGTCTTGGGGTTCAGATGCCCCCAAGTCTCACCTGCCCTTAACCAAAGGCCACAGGGCGAGCTAGGGAGGAGTCCCCCATTTCCATAAAGCAGGCACGTAGCCCCCATCCTGCCAGTGGGAAGCTACGTACAAGAGTCCTAGGGCGTGCTGTGTGCAGTGCATTGGACTGGGGTGCACCCTCCACTACACAATGCCATTGAAATCCATCCTGGCTCAGGCAACAAGGCAGTGCAGCGACGACACTTGACCTTAGCCCGCAGGCACTGGCTGAACGCCCTGAGCACGAGTGAGGGAGCGTCTGGCTCCCTCTGCCCTCCTTTAGGATGGCCGTGCCCTCTCCTATTTGAGACTGGGAAAGGGGGAGGGCGGGGGGTGCCCAGGAAGACCCTCCCTGCTCACAGCGCGCTCATTAGACAGGATTGTTATCTGCAGCACAAATGTGGACTCTGACCTTCTAATCTCCAGGTGGAAATCAAATCAGACACAGCGCTGTTTGTTTTAAAGTACTAACACAAGGATGAGGGGAAGCTAGGTGTTCAAGTAGGGGGGCTGTGTGGGGAGCACGCTGTTTAGGCCTCTGTCCTGTGCGAGTAGCAGGGTAGATAGGAGAGCATCAGGCCCTTGTCCAGGCACCGGGAAGGAGCACCAGAAGAGTGCTGTGAGAACAGCCTCGCTGGCTTGGCGCTGAATGCGTGGTCGCATCCAGCACCGTCATCCCAGCCCTGTCACCATCTGCAAGAGAGTCTCGGGGTGGAGGCTTGTTGTGCACGTACTTCGGGGACTTGCTGTCCGTTTTCTGCAACAGAAGTGGGTGATGCTGCTTTCCACCAACAGCTGCAGACACGGTTGCTCTGAGATGTGGGAGTTTGAGGCCAGTCCCCAACCCCACTGCTGATGGCTGAACTGGGTCCTTGGGGTGAGACATGCTGGCCTTGTGCCTTGCTTGGAGGTAGATCTCGCACCCGACTTGTTGTTTCCCTCTCGCCCTCTTTAGCTGCCCCAGACGGAGTGAATGATTCTGGGATCTGAGGAAACGGCACCGGGGAGTAAGGGGGGGATTTGCAAAATCAGAAAAGAACATCACTTGGTTTAGTGCACTCCCTTCTACAGAAATGTGCTTTGGAGGAACCTTTGTCCTGATGTGAATTGCTGATCAGGTCTCTCCTTTTGCTCCCCACGTCCTTGCAGAAGGATCCTTTCCTTGGATTTCTCTGCCAGCTTTTGCTTCGCTCTGAGATCCAGAAACCCGTTTGATTCCCAGGCCCTTCCCTGCCCTAGCTCTCGAACTCCCCTTTGCTCAGACGCCAGATCTTCTTCTGAGACCCTGTAGGTCTCTGCCCTGCAGTCTCCTTGCCCCCTGGAGACAAAGTCCCTCTAGGTCTAGACCGTGTCCAGCACCATGGCGCCGAGCACTTCTCAGCCTTCCCAGTTACCCATCTTGGAAACAGCTTTAAATTGTTGGCTTCCCAGGAAGTTTGCTGGGACCAGGCTGCAGCAAGGGGCACCACGCTGCAACCTCTGAGTAAACAGCCGTAAAAATGAGGTCTGCCTTTGGAGGATGTTGTCCCTGAAATCACCAGTTCCCCAGTGAACCACCTGGGTTTCTCCATGCCCGACGAGTCCTGCTTCGCCAGCTATGGCACATCACCCTCTAAGGGACGCCGTTGGGGAAAGTCTGTTTACTGCCCCCTCCAGCTGTCCCCCTGCTCAGCTGTGTCTCCCCAAGTGTAGTAACTGGGCAGTTCTGGGGTAAAAGTGTTTGCTCTCGTTACGGAGGGAGCTCGAGACCAGAACTGCACCCTGTTCCAGAGTTACTTCATTTCCCGAGTTAGTCGTTGTTTGTCCCTGACTAAAACAGCCTGCGGTTTTGGGCCTGGAGAAGGTGAGTCTCGGCGTTCGCGTGAGGAACTGGCCAGTGGCAAGGAGGACATGTAACTATGTCTTCCTGTGGGAAAGTTGAGGAATTTAATCCGGACGCTGAGGATTGGCAGCAATGTATTGAGGGATCGGGCCATGATTTTCAAGCTAATGAAATCACGACGGGGACATACAGAGGGCAATATTCCTCAGTGCTTGCGGCAGCAAAACATATATTCCCTTTTAAGAAGGGATTCCCTCAAAAGCCAGGAGATAAAAGTTTGGCAGAGTTGCAAAAGATCTTATTTGAACACTAGCCAACTGCTCGTCAGGGATGAGGGGGGACAGAGGGGGCGGGAACAGAGGTCCCCCTCCCCCGGGCTGGGCTGTTCCCTCTACCCCTGTTAGGGTAGCTTGTCAGATTTGATGCTTTCAGGTTGCACCTGTTTATAGGGTGGTGGCTTCCAGCATTGTTTAAAGTTGTCTTCTATAGTCAGCCTAAAGTTCTGTATAGCCTCCTTGTTATCGGAACGCCTCACTTTGCTGCTGTTTGCATTATCAGCTGGCCTTGTTCTTGCTTATGGCTTTGAGTTTGCTCACGTGATGTTTCTTTTCTTTTTCTATCCTTGTGAGAAGTTCTTCTAACACCACATAGTCGTGGTTTTGTTACTAGCTCAAATTAACTGAACTTGGCACTAATCAGCTGAATCGGAGGGATGAAATGATTGGCTGTGTTAATGAAAGGTGATAAAAGAGACCAATGGACAATGCTTAAAGGAAGACACTGGAAAAGAGCCAAATTAAGAGGTGTGCTTGCAGTGGGGCTGTTGAACAAAGGAATATGCTGACAGGATAAAATACAGACCATTTGCTGACGGCAGAGACCAATCCAAAAGCAAGGAGTCATCAAAGGAGTCAAGTTAAAGGAAAAGCATAAAAGGGGGTAGCAAGAAAGTTAAGTACGTCATCGTCATCATTTCCATCACAAATCCAGCTTTCAACACCTGTCTGGATCATCCCAGCCCACAACGCACCCTTTGCTTCAGGAACTGAGCGGCTGTGTTTTCTCTGAAGCAAAGTCACACTGGGATTGGGTGAGATCGTTGTACTCTGGTTTTTCTCTCTCTGAATATAGAAACTGCTGAGAGAATACTTGTACTAATAAAGTTAGATTTTGATTTAGGACACGAGTCATCTGTGTTCGTATTTCATGTTCTATTTAAGCGTTAACTGTGCTTTAACAGTCCCTAAGCGCTATCTGCTGGTCAGTGGTGCGAAACACCCCTCCCTGCCTCCCCTCCTGCCGCTTAGAGACTTGGAGAGATGTTTTCCCCGCGGAGGCACGCATTCAGCCTCAGTCTGCAGACACAAAATGTCCCGGTGCCATAAATGCAGAGAGATGGGGCACGTAGCAAAAAAAGCAAGGGGGGCGATCCAGCGGCACAACAAGGTCAGGCCAAAGAAAAGGGAAGAAAGCAAAAAGCTCATCACGTACAGGAGGAGGAGGGAGAGGAGGCAGATGAAGAGGTCCACACTGTATACTGTGTAATGGAGGATAAAGTGGAACCTCACAGAGTAACTGTCCAGTTAAATAATCAACCTGCATGCATGGGAATAGATACAGGGGCTTCTGTCTCAGCGGGTAATGAAGAGACTTACCAACAGTGCAGAGCAGGCCTGAATCCACTGGGAAAGGCAAGAGTGAAAGGAAAGACTTCCACTGGGGAAAACATCCCAGTAACAGGATCAGTAAGTGTCCCTGTTACATGTAAAGGACAACGGAAAACCTTACAGGCCTTAATAGCAAAAGAGGAAAGGCCAAACTTGTTTGGTAGGACATGGATGAAAAAACTCAGGCTAGATTGGGAAGAAATACGTAAATTAGACTTACAGGAAATACCTGCCTGAAAAGAAATCCTGGCAGCCTACCGTGCAGTATTGCAAGAGGGGGTAGGTACATCAAAGGGAATAAAGGCTGGGAGGGCGGCCAGCCAAAGTATTTCAAAGCCGGGCCAGTGCCATCAGAGAGAGAACTGAAACAGAATTGGACAGATTGGGACAAGAAGGCATCCTCTCCCCTGTGCAGTTTGCTGAATGGGCAACACCCGCTGTACCAGTGGCCAAGTCTGATGGACACACCCGCATCCCTGGGGACTGTAACGGCAGTCAGTCGAGCTGTGGGAAACCAGAGCCCCTGTGTGTTGCCCGGCGCTGCAACAGCCTGAGCGAGCCCCGGACAGCTGGGGGGGAGGGGGCGTCCTAGGAGAGGAAGGGATGTGGCTGGGGGGAGGGGCGTGCACATGCATCTCTGTGTGCATACGTGTCGGTGCACATGACTGTACGTCTGTGTGTGCATCTGTGCCTCTGTGCATGCATCTGTGTCTGCTGCATGTCTGTATGTGTCTGTGTGTGTCTGCGTGTGGGTGTGCGCATGCATGTATCTGTGTTCATGGCAGGTAGAGTGTATTTGACTCTGTGTGTCCATGTGCAGAGGGTGAGTAGAGTGCGCGCCCATCTGCATGTGTGTGTGTAGGTGTCTGTCTGTTCATGGCAGGGAGAGTGTGTTTGACTCTGTGTGTCCATGTGCAGAGGGTGAGTAGAGTGCGCGCCCATCTGCATGTGTGTGTGTAGGTGTCTGTCTGTGCATGCGTGTGTCTGTTCATGGCAGGGAGAGTGTGTTTGTGTCTCCACGTGCATAGAGTGAGTGTGTAGACCACACACCTGTCTCCGTGTGTCTGTGCGTGCGTGTGTCTGTTCATGGCAGGAGGGGGAGTGTGTTTGTCTCTGTGTCCATGTGCAGACTGCAGTAAAGCGCGGGCTCATCTGCGTGTGTGCGTGCACATAGGTGTCTGTCTGTCTGTACATGCGTGTGTCTGTTCATGGCAGGAGGGGCAGTGTGATTGTCTCCGTGTGTCCATGTGCAGAGAGCGAGTGGAGCGTGCGCCCATCTGCGCGCGTGTGTAGGTGCGTGTTCGGGCCCTGTGCTTGAACGCGCAAGCACGTCTGAGATGGGGCGGGGAGGGAGACCCCGAAAGCTGCAGTGCGGCGCTGCACTGGTTCAGGGGTAGGCGGGAGCCACAGGCGGACCAGGTTCTTTGGGTGACCCTGGGATCTTTGATTAGACCAACTTCAATAGTTGGGAAACAATTTCTAGGCAAGCTTTCGCGTTCAAAACCCCTGCGTCACGCTGAGGAAGTTTCAGCAGTGGGTGCTGCTCTTCCCCCGGGGGCTGATTGGCTGCGGCGGGGGACGGGGCGTGCTCATTGGCTGCGGCGGCAATGAGGTTGCCGCCGTAACCAGGGGTTCTCTCTGGGCCGCGGGGCCAGCGGCTTTCCTCTGCACAGCGCCGGACTCGGGCGAGGTGCGGGCGGGCCCCGCAAACACGCAGCCCTTCGGTTGGTTTTGTGGTGTGGTGCGGGGCCGGGGCGGGCGGGCGATGTTTGATTTCCCCCAGGGCCAGGTTGGTGCTGCCTGGTGCAGGGCCCAGGTGCTGCCTCCTGCCCTGGGTCTTGGGCTGGGAGGGTGCTGCATTCCCCCCCCCCCCCCCCCCCCCCTGCCTTATTTTGCACTGGGCGTGCATCCCATGTGCTGCCCATGTGATGGGGCCGCCCTGATTTGAGGGCTGCCTGGTGCAAGGAGCTGCGGGTCACTTCCCCCTGCCCCAGCCCTGCCTCTTGCCCCTCTTCTCCTCCCCTCTTGGAAGCAGCGGGGTTTTTATGGGGGGAGACGGGGCCCATCTGGCAGCAGATGTTGCGGTGCACTTGGCCTCCACCCTCAGCTCTTGACCAACTCACTGGGTTTGTGCCCTAGAGTCCAGCCAAAAAGTGGGAGAGCGCCAGCCAGCGGGGAGCAGGGCGGGGCTGAGAATGGAAAATCAAGCTTGCAGTACAAAACCTGGCGGATCCCCGGGCTGTCATCTACCGCTGCTGCCCCAGCAGATGCAACCGGCTTCTCCGGCTTCTCGCAGCCTTGTCACCAGCAGAAAGCTGAGCAGCTTCCAGCCCCCGCGGGCCGTGGACAGGTACCCGGCATGTCCTTAATCAGGAGCTCTCCTCTGCCTGGACGTGGCTTGAATGAGCCTTAAAGCAATGAGGGTGTAAGAGAGATGTTGTAGCCGTGATGGTGCAGAATTGAGGTGAGAGGCGAGGGCTTCTTACAGTGGTTTTTTGTTGTTTTTTTTTTTTTAATTGGACCAACTAATGTAGCTAGGATTGAAATAGACAAGCTTTTGAATGCAAGACTGTCTTCAGGCCATTGTTAGACAGGAGCTAGATGAGTCACCTGTTAGCAAGAGTTGGACAAGCTGTCGAATGGAAGATGAGAACACTTGTCTGTAACCCCTATCGCAGCTACGTGAGTTAGTCCACCCTTAAAGCAATGCCACAGTCTGTAATGCTGGTTTTGATATGTTGGTCCAGAGGCAGCTGTGCCAGTGGTTGCTGAGCTCTGCTCTTCTTGGGATGTCTCCCTTTGCTGCATGGCCTTTGTACCTGTTATCTGCATTGCTTTTCTTCCCCTTGTCCCCACTTCCGGAGCCATGCCCCATCCGAGGCGGTGGGGGAGAGAGCCTAGGCGCTTTCCAGAGCAGCCCTGTCCCTGAACAGCCTATTGAAGTGGTTGCATGCAGTAACACATGATTTGTGCTCAAAAGCTGAACACATTTTGATGAAATGAGATAAATGCTTCTGCCAAGCAGGGGATTTAAAGGCAGCTTTGGCAGGAGTAGAAGGAGCTAATGAGTGCAGGTGAACTGGGGCTCTGTCCCTGTTCAGGAGAAGGGAGAGCCCTACTAGGCACAAGGTACTGTCTGCTGCTCTGCCACGGGAAACTGGAAATTGTTTCGGAGGTGGCGGCACAACTTGCCTGTCGTTCTATAAAGTTCCTCATCTCCTGAAGCTGTTTGTAGTGGCATGTCTGTCCCGGATGCCTGCTTGAAGTAATCCATCAAGTAATGCTGTGCATGGGCTGACGGATGATGCTGCGCAGAAAAATCTTTCTTCAGTACTTCTGCGAAGGCAGGTGGCAGCTCTAGTATTTATCTGGAGTTGAAAGCGTGTCTAATGCGCTAAGCGTAGCCAGAAGCTGCAGGCATTCAAATCTGTTCAGTGCAGCCGGGCGTAGTGGATGATGCAAATAGTTGGCATGTGAGACCGCCTATTAATGCCGCAACAAGCAGCCTGAACGCGTGAAGCACTTCCGCTATTGGTTTGACTGTAAGAACATTACCCTAGAAGCTCACGGGGCAGCTCTCTTCTGAACTGTACTCACAAAGGGAAGAAGATGAGCGGCCGTGCACATCTGCATTCGGTGAGGGGAAGTGCGACTTGGAGCCGCCCTGAGGTCTGAAGGAGACTGAAATCTAAGCTAGAGGAGGTGCCTGCTTCGGGACTGGAAGCACTGCGAACAGCTAGAAGAGAAAGAAGTGGAGGTACTTTCTCTCGATCCTGCCCCATCTAATCTGTGCACTTCTGACTCCATAAATGATGTTGGACCGGTAGGTATTGGGAGCCTAATGAATCCCTCCCCCTCTGCATCTTGCTCATGGTTATGTCACGGAGGAATCTCTGCCCTTAACAGGGCGGGATCAGACAACGGACCCGTTGGAGGTACAGGCACTCTTATGGTTAATCTAGGCTTGATTAAAATGAAGAAGTAATATCTTTCTAGGCGAGGGCTGCATTTCTGCAAGGCAGCTGCAGGTTAGCAGAAAACACACACCAGCTCACTAACAGTTTAAATAAAAGTCCAGGGTTTCACATGGATGCAGTGCTCCTCGGAGGTGACTCAGTCATTGTGACTGAACGTAGGACTACGCAAGTGACTCGTTGCAAGTGCAGTGCTTAATCAGAAGAGGTGCTAGATGACATTGAGGACTATCTCTGGCTTCCGGAAACAAGGTATTATACTCTATTTGCTCAGTGTTTGTGTGTGGTGTATGCAAAAGTCCATTTATGGACTGATGCAGTGCATGCTAAGTTTCAGGGAAACTTGTCTTGCCTTGTGTCTTCTTGGTGACTTCTTGTGGGTTCGGACAAAGCTAGAAGAACACAAGATTGCCTGGGGCAACATTAGTTTTTGCTAGCAATCAATTTAGCTGTGGTGATTTTTGATGGGACTTTGTATCGCCAGTTCTTTCCAGTCCTAACACACTGCCCAGTGGGACGGATTCAGTTTTCTGGTACACATGCACGTGGAAACAACTAACTTGGTTCAAGTAGGGTGCCATGAGACAGGAATACAAATGCAGCCCCTGGCAGGTATTACAGCTGGGGTGGTCCTGGTAAATGGAGTATGTTAACTCCAGGCTTGTGCTCATTTTGGTGTCCACATTTAATTATGGGTACTTCCTTTCACACAGACTTTCTTTCAGCGTCTGCGGGAAATTGTGCTGAGTTCCCAAACCGGTCATCTTTTCCACGCTGTTTCATGTAGGTGTCCTGCAATACTGGCGGCCTCTCAGTGCCTGACTTGAAGCCTACCCAGGTTCCCTGTGCTGCCCGCTCTCAGTCACTGCCGCCGGCAGCACACTGCTTCCCTAAGCATCCGTAACGAGGAATAGCTTTTCATTGATGGCACGGGGATCGATGTAATTATCCATTATACTGGGAGATAGTTATTTATGCTTCATACCCTGTCATCTTTATGGTCCATGTACAAAAAGAAGGAAACAATATTTTGGGTTAGTCCAGCTACCATGTTACTGAGCAGCTTGGCAGGAAATGCATTTTTATGTATGTTGAGACACAGGAACCGTAGGTCTCATGCTTAGTGCATGCAAAACAGATATTCGGTGTGCTGAGGAAAAAGAAGTCTTTAGCTGAGATGCAATTACCATTGAGCGTTGCCTCGTTCAGGCGTTCTGCCATGCAAAATCCCCTGTGGTCTATTAGGCAATTTCCTCTTCAGGCGAAGATTAATGTACATGCTTGTAGTGGCATGCTTCTTTGGGGGCCTTGTTACTCCAGCCAGTCTTTAAATTGTATTGTGCTTATCTTTTGGTAAAGGCTCAAAGCACATCCAGAGATAAGTGCAGAGACTTAAGTGGTTTGATTTCTTGAGCACGGGCCATCTATGCCTGAACAAGGATTTAGGGATGGATATTCCACTATTGATAACATATTTATCCTTCAGTTTTTGAGACATAAATATGCACGAATCAGCATTGTAGGTTGCAGTTGTTGATCTGTCAAGCGCTTTTGACAGGATAGACAAGTAAACTTTAGGAGAAATTGTTAAATTATGGGATTGACCCTTCTTTTGCATCTGCTGATAGAATATCATACAGATACACGGGCCCAAGTAAGGTGGGGCCTGAGGGGTGAACTTACACAGAAATTTCTGACACAAAAGGGTGTGTTTTGGCCCCCTTGTGATTTCACCTTTATATGAATGATATTATTGGAAATATGCAGGGCACTCATTTTCACCCCCCAAAATTACTAGCAGCCCCGATCCCTATTTTAATGTATGCAGATAGCACCGTCATACTGTCAAGAGCCCCCATCAGATTACATACAGAGAGCAATTACAACTTTTGAGCAGCTTTGTGGACAAAATAACTGAAAGATAAATGATGATAAATCCAAAATAATGTTTTGGGGAACCTGTTTGATGGCATACCCATGGAACTTGGGGGGAATCAAACTCAAAGTTGTTAAAACTTATAGATACTTGGTTCTGTCGTGGGGTGTAGTAACTGTGGGGGTGGTGGAGATGTGTCGGCAGATTTTGCATTCCTTGTCATGGCAAGGTCTGGATCCATTCGGTGTGTTTTGGGCAGAAGGAAGTTTGCTTTTGGTGATGTAATAGGAAGACTTTTAAGTAAGACTATCTACAGTATCAGATCTTTCCAACTCCTGTACGCCAAGGGCAAGCAGTACAGTCCAACTCGCAAATGCAAGAGCAAGATGCGTTTCTGCCCCCCAGGGGCACTGCCATTTTCATGAGAGAAGGAAGAAGGATTCAGTGCCTTCTTTGCTTGTGGTCTTCCTCTATTGTTGACTTCTGATGTAGAGGTCGGTGGATCTGCTCCTGTCCTCCTGACTAGGCCTGAAGGGACTGCGAGTGGACACTGGCAGCATCAAGAGCAATATAGTCTTCTGGGATGCCATAGTCAATAACTGAAAATGCATGCTGGCAGGAAGCTTTTAAATTACTAAGACCATCATACCGTTTGCCCAGCAGACATTCTTTGAGCAAGCCTCTTTTAGAGTCAGAATATGAACGTGTAATGCAATCTGTGCAAGGAAAAATCAGTGAAGCACGGTGTCTTGCAGTACTTACAGATAGATGGACAAATGTGAGGGGAGAGAGAATCATAAACTTTGCAATAACAACACCTCAACCAGTTTTTTACAGAAGCATTGAAACAGGAGAGAGCAGGCATACTGCAGAGTGTACCAGTAGTAAAATATGTGAAGTCCGACAGAAGATTGGGCGTCGTTGTAAAGTATTTGCGTGGTTGACAATGCAAGTAACGTGAAAGCGGCATGGGAAATCATAATGGGTAAAAATCCCCATATTACTACATTAGGATGTGCATCCCATAGGTTAAAATTGCTTGTTAATGACATCATAAAGTTGGACAGTCTTCAAAAGATTTATAGAAGAGCAAAAGAAGTTATAAAACATGTAAAAGCTACTCACATTGCAGCTGCAGTCTTTAAGAAGAAGCAGGAAGACAAGAATCAAATGGCAACGCCCAAACTGTAATAAAACTGCTGGGGTGGAGCAGTGATCTCATTTGGAAGTTTACTGAAAAAACAAAGAAGCTCTTCAAGAAACAGTAATAATTGAGGATCTTAAAGTCTCCAGAAGTGTAAGGCTGGCTTCAAAATTTCCAGAAATTTTACATCTCTAGACGGAGAGTGAGCAAAGCTCTGGGCTAGGCAAAGCTGCAGGCACCATCCCTGCCTGCCCCCCACCCCGCCGTGCTGCCGGCACCACCTCCTCCTGCATCCCTGGGGCAACAACAGGGGTTTGCATGGGAGGGCCCCACGGCTGCAGCTGTGGGCGGGTTGAGGCTTCTGTGCCAGTCACAGTCCTCAGCTTTAGCACACCCCAGCCCTGGTCTGGACCCGGCAGCTGCTGGCCACCGCCACAGCTGCCTTGTCTGGTTCCTCCAAGCCCAGAGACTGAAGGAGCAAGTGAGAGGGAGAGCAGTCCCCACTCCATCACTTGTGCAGCCCCAGTCCTCCCAGGGGAGGGCACAGCAGACTCTTCCGGGGGGCCACGGGCACAGGACAGGCCTCTCCCCCCTGCCACTCGGGGCCAGGAAGAAGGGGGCTCCTGCAGGGTCAGTAACTGCCTGGGCTGGCCCCATCCTCCTGGCATCTCCGCCAGGTGCTCAGGCAGGGGTGTGCCTCGCGCCCAGCATCCAGATCTGGGCTGGCTAAACAGCTTGCAGGAGGAGCCGGGACAACAACACTTGGGGTCCAGCCATGGGTGGTGCCCACCCAGGGGCTGCTGCCGGTGGGCAGCGACTGCAACTCTGGGCCAGGGCAGCCCCCGGGGGTGCGAGCAGGCATCGCTGTGACTCCGGGGGACTCAGAGCACTGCCAGCACCGTGGAAACCCAGGGACACTGTGGCTGCAGCAGCCCTGCCCTGGGTGGGCGGACGCTGGGGCTGGGGCTTGGGCTAGGCTCCACGCTGGCCAGTGTGGGGTGACGAAGGAGCTGTGGCCCTCCACAGGTCACCAGCATCCAGGAAGGGACCCACTGGTGCAGACAGATTAGCTGGGATGCCCAGTTCTCCTCTCCTGGGCCGGCTCCTGAGGACCAGGCTGTTTCTGGAAAGTGCTTATGTGGAGCCTCCCCCATGTGCAAGGTGGTAGCACAGGTGCAGACCCACTGCAAGGGCCTCCCAGCCAGCAGGGAAACACCTACTGCTCCTGCCCCATGCTCCCCTCTCCAGATCGGACAATGGACTGTGTCGGCCTGATGAGGAGGAAATGGTTCCCACCTGCTCCCAGCCTCACTGGCCCATGGCCCCAGGCTGTGGTCCCAGAGCAGTGCCACGCAGAGGCTGCAGGTAACTGAGCCCTGCCATACCTGCCCTTTGCTTCCCTCTGCCAGGGGGTTGCAGTCAGTCTCAGCCTCTGAAGTTCCCTGGCCTTTTTTCCAGCTGAGAAAATGTTCAGCACTTTAATTAGAAGCAGGTTATGTTTTTGCACCCTGCCCCTCCTTCCTAGCTGAGGAGAGGATTTTTTGCATCCAGTAGATTGATGATGTGAAGTTCATGGGCTCGTCTGGGAAAGGTGTCTTGTAAGTTCCCTTTGAGGGTTAGAACTGAGAGATCGGAGAGAGAGCGATTGTCTTGGGAGAAACGTGTCCCCACAGGTTGTTGGGTATTCTGGTCTTCGATAGATTTCCAGAGTGTGTTCATTCTGGTGCGCAGTTGTTGTGGTTTGGTCTCTCCTGTGTATTTTCCATCAGGGCATTTGGTACACTACTCGGTGAGATATATAACATTTCTGGAGGTGAGGTATAAGATGCAGGAACGTTGATGGCTCTGTTGTGGGGTGTAGTAACTGTGGGACTGCTGGAGATGTGTTGGCAAGTTTACGTTTCTTGTCATGGCATGGTCGGGGTCCACATGGTGTGGTTTGGGCCCTAGGAAGTTTACTTCTTGTTTAAAGACTGGGATGGGGGGTTCTGGGAAGATCTCTTTAAGAATTAGGTCATCTTCTAGAATGAATTGCAGTTGTTTGCGGATTCCCCGTGTAGGTCCCAGGGAGGGATGGTATGTCATAAATAAAGGTGTGCATTTTGTGAGAGTTTTATTTTTGTACTGCCGCAGTTCTCTGCGTGGCATCCAGGTGGCTCTTCCAAAAGGGCAGTATCTCTCCTGGAGGAGTGTCCTTGTTGGGTGAAAGCCAGGAGAGCAGGCAGGGATGCTGTCTGCGCTCTGCTGACCCTGCCCTCGTGTCTGTGGTGCTGAGTTTCAGGGACCGGGGAGTGTGGCGGGAAAAGGAGGGGGAGTTTAGTGTCTCCTCCAGCCAGTTTTTCCCTCTGAAGTCTTTTTTAGCTTGTCTTGCCAAAGTAAACGTGCGGCAGAAAACTGCAGTCTGGAGTACCAGGGTGAAAACGGGCAGCTGGGTTGATGTGGGGCTGGCTAGGCAGGGATATCACTCGGGGCCACGTACCAGGTTTCAATGACAATTAAATTGAACGATAATGTCTAGCTGTTTGCACGGAGGAAACAAGTGGTGTGAGCCAGCCCTGGTGGTGTTAACACCTGTTCTTGGTCCCGTCTGGCCCAGAACATTTGACTGTCATAACTTGAGACCCGCCCCCACCACCACCCTGAACCCGACCCCCTGAGCTGGGTCTGCCCTGATGGGCACTTAACTGCAGGGTAGGAAGGACCTTGGTGACAAACACAGATTGGTTTCCAGGAATTAACGTACCCAAACTCAAACATGTACGGCCAAGTGAGGTCAGTTGAGGTAAGTGGCAGTCAATTGCCTTAAGTAGCAGCAAAGCCACCATCTCCAGCCTGGCCAGGCCCTTTGCCTGCGCTAGACCCTCCCTTGTGTGCTCACGTGTTCCAACTCCCAGATTGTCAACACGTTTTCTAACACTTGTGTCTTTCCCAGTAGATCGAGCTCGGGAGTACACGTGGTGCATTTCCCTCCCATTCAGCACTGAGCAACAGTCCAACGAGGTACACCCATAGCAGGACTGCAGCGCTGGGAGGTGGTGGTGCGCGGAGGTGCAGAACTTTACATGATGGTTTTAGCAAGTGGTGTTTGTTTTAACAGGCTTGAAGAATGAAACAACAGAGAACAAAAACCTGGGGAACCTGGACAACAACCTATTTTCTCTGTTTGTTTCTGCACGCTGCATCTGGTAAGTTGAACCGTCTTTCTTTCTTGCTCCCTTGGCACCAGACTGGACAAATGCAGATGAACACTGATAAACAGAGGTGGCCCAGGAAATGACAGGTCTGGTAGCAAGGATCTGAGCCCAGGTTGGTGCCATCGAGCTGGAGAATAACACATGGAGGGAGCTGTAATTTAAGAAGGGCGGTGGGGGCAGGGAGAAGAGTGATCCTAGGCAACTATAGGCCAGTTAGGTTGATCCCAAGGGCATGCAAAGCAGTAGGAAGTTGGAAAGGGAATGACTACAGACAGGCAGATGGGAAACTGGATACAATTAGGGCTGTCAATTAATCATTGTTACGTGCATGATTAACATGTTAATTGGCTTCTTGCATTGTTTTTGTTAACACATTAATTGCACGTGTAGTTTTGGAGCTCACACCCGGGCTCCACTGTGCTACTGTCACTGCCACTTCTGGGCTGTGCATGCGCGCACACACGTGCACGTGCAAATAAACACATGTGCGCATGCACACGCCCCATTCACGTGGCCAGGAATGGAACTCGGTGGCATGTAGAGCAGCGCCCAATAGGTAAGTCTGTTGGGTGGAGAGGGAAGGGGCAGGGGGGTTGCAGATCAAGGCTCCCACAGTAAGGGAGGGAATGGGGCAGGGGCTGGGGTGAATGTGGCCCTGGGGCCAGGGTGGGGCCTGTAATGGATCTGCAGGCGGCTTGTCCAGGGCTGTGGGTAGGAAGGCTCCCACCGCTGCGTGCAACCCCAGTGGAGGCATGGGAGGCATGTGCCCTCTGGATTTATGTATGAGTCAGAGGCACGCTGCCTGGTGCGGGCTGGGGCTCTGTACCCAGCTGCCTTTGCCCTGGGAGCCACGTGATGCTATCTTGTGCCTCCTGCTACCAGGTGGGCAGGGGACGCATGGTACAGCCAGCACGTGGCACCCAGGGCAAAAAGAGAGCAGGGTGTAGAGCCCCAGCCCACCTCTGCCCCGCACATAAATCCAGGGAGCATTTGGCCCCCATGTTTCCCCTGGGGGTGCGCACAGTGGCGGGGA
>NW_005842533.1:1035957-1053936 GCF_000455745.1 Alligator sinensis
GCCCCTGGATGAGCCACCCATGGCTCTATCCCACAACCCGCCCCTGCCCCACTCCCTTCTTCACAATAGGGGGCTCAATCTGCACCCCCCTCCACCTTCCTTCTCTACCTACCTCTCCCCCTCCACAGACTTATCTGCTGGGCGCTGCACTATGTGCTGCTGGGTTGCATTCCTATAGGATTACATGAAAGGGGCAAAGGCCTGGCTAGGGTAGATCAGGGAGAGGGGAGCCTGAACCCGCCCCTGCCCCACTCCCTTCTTCACAATAGGGGGCTCAATCTGCACCCCCCTCCACCTTCCTTCTCTACCTACCTCTCCCCCTCCACAGACTTATCTGCTGGGCGCTGCACTATGTGCTGCTGGGTTGCATTCCTATAGGATTACATGAAAGGGGCAAAGGCCTGGCTAGGGTAGATCAGGGAGAGGGGAGCCTGCGAGCCGTTGTACTGGGTGCAGGTGAGACCTCCTCTGAAGCACTCAGTGCAGTTCTGGTCGCCCGTGTGCTGGAAAGATGCTTTTAGGCCAGAAGGAGAGCAGAG
Source organism: Alligator sinensis (assembly GCF_000455745.1). Classification (NCBI taxonomy): domain Eukaryota; kingdom Metazoa; phylum Chordata; order Crocodylia; family Alligatoridae; genus Alligator; species Alligator sinensis. Next base: position 1,036,497 of record NW_005842533.1, read on the forward strand.
ATCAACCGCTTCAGGGGATGGGAGACCCTGACTGATGGGCAGAGACTGGGAGCTTGGGCTTTTTTTATTCTTTGAAGGCCCTGAGGCTGAAAGGTTCATGGAGAACAGCTGGTTCCCCTACCTCTGGAGGGTCGGGGTTAGGGAGGGAGCACAGCTTTCTAAATTAAGGATAAGGTCAGGGCAGGGTGGCACCTTAGAAACCAGTGAGTTTAGACGGGCATGAGCTTCCATAGCCAGCAAGCTACTTTATCCAGGGCCAGTCTATTGTCAGGCTGGCAAATACAGGCTGGAAAGTTGAAGGCTTCTGACCATCGGAGCAGCATGTCTGGAACTGTCTGCTGGGAGGACTGAGTCCTGTTAATGTGTTTGCCTTTGCCCTGTGCTATTGCCTTCGCTTTGAGCTGAGGTCACAAAATGCAGTGAGGAGGAGGAGAAAGGGAACAAACCCACCCACCCTTTGTGTTAACAGTTTCAGGCACTCGGGCAGGGTGGAACAGGACCACGCTCAGGTGCCAGGTAGGTAGAACAGGATCTGGCCCCTGGGGTACCTGCATTGCAGACAGAAGCTGGCCAGAGGGGTGCAGAGAGCAACAAGATTCAGCGATGCACATATTCCAAGGGAAGAGTTTTTGAACATGGGTGTGAGACCTGGGCAAATGGGGAGCTTCACATGTTTCCTCATATGTGAGGACATGGTGGAGAAAAGGGGGCATGTTGCCAGGTTGTAGGTCAGTCGTTGCTGCTGGAGAGCAGAGAGGAATTTCACTTCGACCACAGAACCACAGCTAGTGCTTTGTAGCGGGGAGAAAAGGGGCTGGGAGGGGTGGGACGCATCTTGGGTTAACGATCAACGTGGTCAGAAATACCTGGGAAAACCCTACAAGGCAGGTGGTGCTGAGAGTGGTTTTGCCTCCCAGACTCTTGCCCTGTTGGAGCGGGTTCTGGGCCAGTTAAGATCAAAGTGTATTCGAGGTGTGTCCATGGGGCGCTACAGCACGAGCCTGTCCCCTTTGCCAAGTTGCAGCTCACATCAGGGATCAGTCTGTGTCAAGTCAGCTGAATCTTGTTGACCGATTAACAACCATAGAAAATGCAAATGAGACGATGAAGGGAGGTGGTAACTAATGTCCTGTCTTCTATTTATTCCCTGCTAGAGTGTGAGCCCATCGACACCACCGGACACAAATGTAGAAATGAATCCATTACAGCGCCTGCGCACACTGCTGTGCTCCTGCGCTTTGTTGTTCAAGACACGGTTGTGGATCATTTAAAAGCTACTCTTAACTGGCAGACTGATTCGCGGGAAGTTGTGCATGCCTATCACGAAGGCAAGGACCAGCTGGACAGACAGGCAGAGAGGTTTCGTGGGCGAACCGAGGTCTTTCCCAAGGACATTCGCAGTGGCAATGCATCTTTGTTGCTGAAAAATATATCCTGGAATGATACACGAGCCTATTGCGCTTACTTTTTCCTCAGTGATGATGGAAAGCATAGTGAATGCTGCAGCATCCAACTTCACGTGTCAGGTATGTCTGTGCAGTAACCCTGGCTTAGGAAATGTGCTCTTACATGCCTCAGCAGAGACTAATTTAATGAATCTTGCTCATAACGCACAGGAGCTTGCGTTTTGAAGGGAGCTGCTATTCCCAGTACAGGTACTAAGTGTAAGAGTTGGGCTGTTGTCCGCTTCCTAATAGTGTTTAGGAGGAGGCCTCATGGCCCCAAGCTCAGTCCAGCTTTGAAAGCGCAGTTGGTGATACTGTCTCCCTGCTCCTCCCCCTGCCCTCCCCGCTTCTCCCAAATCTGTAGCTTGAATGTGGGACTCTAAGCACGAGGCTCTTCATATTTTGAGAAAAAGGAAAGTGAACTTTATCCTTTCTTTAGCTCTTCTGCCTTCCTGTGCCACCCATAGTTTTCATGCCAATGCAGTAGATCTGCCTCTTCTCTGTTCAGCCCCCGTCCACACGTTCTTTCTCTTCTGCCTTCCTGTGGCAGGGTCCTGGATGCATCTGCCACTTTGAGCTTAAGTGGGGAGGAGTGTGGCAGGCCACTTGATGTGCTGCCACTTGAAGAGGTCAGGCAGCCTGCGGAGCCACCAGCAGGTTGGGGGTCAGGGCTGATTGCTGAGTCAGATGACCCAAGGGCTGGCAGGAGAAGGATCACGTGAGTGCAAGGGAGCCTCCTGGTTGGAGGAGGGCGGGGTGTAGATGGGGTCTGAGCCCAGACCCTGAGAGCAGGGCTATAACATCTTGGGAGCTGGTGGAAGAACACCACCCAGCAGGAAGGCTGCAGCTCCTAAATGCCAGCTAGGAGAGAGAGGTGGAGGTTTGGGTAGCAGCTCAGGGGATGGAGAACCTGGGGGCCCTGGGAAGTGGGGCTGAATGCCCGAGCATAGGGAGAGCCCAGGTAAGGCCTGAGACAGAGACTGCGTGCATCAGGGCCTGAGCAGCTGTGAGACCTAGTTCAGGGCTCGGGTGAACCTGGTGAGGGTGGCAGGGTGTGGGACCCTATTGCAAAGGGGCACACAGAAGAAAGGGGCTGCATCCAGGAAGATCTATAGAGGGCCCTGAGACTGCAGGAAGAGGGAGAGCGACTTACAGAGGGGCCTGAGAAGATGGACCTGTGGATATGAGGGGGCTGATGGCCAGAGAACTGACCCTGAGCACCTCAACTGGGCCAAGCTGGGGTCAGGGCCCAAGTGGGGCTGATGGGTGCATCCAGAAGCCCAGTGAAGGGCCAGGGAAGACCAGGACTGCATGGGTCCAAAGGGCTGGGTGGGTCTGAGAGGCCTGAGCTGCATAGTGAGGTCCAGCGAGCGTAGTGGGACCAGAGGGTCCAGCAAGGGCCGGGAATGGAGTGCAGGGCCAGACGGGTCCAAGGGCATGAGCAGTGCAGCCCAGTGAGGGGCTGGAGCAGGGGGTCGGACCGGATGAGTCTGGAGGCCTGGAGCATGTCTAGGAAAGTGGAGAACTGAATGGGTCCAGGGCCAGGGACCAAAGAGCAGCTGACAGCCCTTGAGAGGGGCCAGGAGGGAGCTCGAGGAGCCTGGCAGCCAGGGGAGTCGTCGTGTGAGACCGAGGGGCCAGAGGAGAGGCTGAGGGGTCTGGCAACTTGAGTGGGGTCAAGAGTGAGATGGAGGAGCCTGAAAGCCTGGAGTGGGGCCGAGAGGGCAGAAGACCCAGGGAGGGGCTGGATCAGCAAGGAGTTGTTAATGGGATCTGAAGGCCCAGGCCCTGTAGTTTTTAGCTGTGAACATGTATCTCACGCACGCTTTCCAAATCCCTGCACACATGTAATGCACATGTATACTATACACACATGGGAGAGAGTGTGCACACTTCCACGCTCCATTGCCACCTCCTGTGGAAGGCATTGTGCCCACTCAAGTGTGTTGCAACATGCCTTCCTCGAGGGCTGGGTGCTGGAGGAGTGGGGGGTTTCCTTCCACGTGCTTCACAGAACATCCCTCCTTGTAATGATGCCTCAAATAGGGAGGAGGATTACCCAAGCGGTGCTGGGTGCAACCAATCTGTCTGGGATTATTGATGTGCTTGGATTTTTCATTTCCAAGTGGGCTGGGGTCCCCCCTCCCCCACTTAGTATTAACTGGAAAATGATCCTTTAGGCCTTTTAGAGAAAGTCTTCTTCAAGTAAAAAGCAAAGCATGAAGGTTTTCCTTTTGAAGGATGGCACTCTTGAAGATGCAGTGGCATGAAAGCAGGGGATTAAAATGAAGATGTAGCAGGCCAAATCCTGGGACCTTGAGCCCACTAAGGCGCATTTGTCAGGTGTCTGTGCCTTGCAATCTCATAGGCCAGGGGCTGGAAAGAAAGAAAAACTAAGGTTATCGATGCCATGTTCTGCACCAGGAGTTGGCAACCCCTGGCACATGTATCAGAGCATGGCAGGTGAAGACATTTTGCTTGGTACACCAGTGTGTGCCTCAGGGCTAATGACAGGGGAAGTACTTGCAAGGCAAGCCCCGGTCTGGTGATTCAGGGTACTCAGGCAAAGCACATTTCCCAGCCCCTGCCCCCACCCATCTCCAGCCCTGGCCTTTAAGGACTTTGTGCATCCAGCGGACGTGCCACCATCACCCCAGAGGCCAGTAGCTGGAGGTGGTGCTGGAGCTGCTCCCTCCGGCTGAGGGGGATGGAGGAGGGGCTGCCCGTTCTCACCTGGGGCTTGCTCTGCTCCACAGGGAAGGGCGCTGCGGTCCCAGTGCTGGGAGCTGTGCACTGTCTCGCTGCCGTCCTGCTGCTGCACATGGTGTTGTGAGCACGTGAAGATAATCTCTGTCTTCCTGCACAGGTGAGTTGAGTGGGGCACACGTGATGCCCATCAGGCTCTGCTGGCTCCTGCAGACCGAGGCATTTGCTCGCACTTGTCCAGCACCTTGTAATGAAGTGGGGTTGCATTTGCAGCCGGGGCATTGGGGGTCTCACATCAGAAGTCAGTTCATGCCTGGTCCAGAGCACCGACCCCTCCCAAACCCTGTCCCTAGAGAAAACCCCAGGGGAGTCTATGGGGTATAGAGACTTCATGGCCTTTCTATCCCCCCACCTCAGTTTTCCACCACCTTGCAGCTGTTGCAGTAATAGAGATGAGGTTCCCCTCCTCCAACCAGCTCCAGGGGGACCAGAGGAAGGAGCCGCAGGGGGAGGCTGGTGCTTACTGTAGGCCAGTGTTCAGTGTCACCGAAGTGCCCTGGCTTGAGCTGCTGAGATTGCAGCTGCGTTGCCCAGGTCAGAGTTTTGTCCCCAAAGGACAGTGAGTTCGTGCCCGGTGCGCTTGTGCCAATAAACACACAGGGGTGAAGGATCCAACTTAATCTTTATTTCTGCGCAGAAAGCGGTGCTTGGCAATCATTCACAAAGCAAGCACACCCCACCCCAGTGGGCATCAGCCTTATATAGCTACGTAACAGGTTAAACTTGCTGATGTGATGAAATGTGCAGCAAGCCCAGCAAGTAACCCCCCTTTTCCAACTCCACCCCCAAGTAACCCCCCTTCCAACCTTCCCCTGGGACTGTGTTGATACAGCTTTTCCTTCTAGCGAGGCCAGCAATTAGCAACTAAGCAACAAGCGATCTCCCCCAGCCTAAACAACCTACTCTATGCCCTTGGTTAGATAAAATACTTTTTCAAAACATACAAAGCTGTTCCTGGGGAAAAAACTAGTGAAAAGTTCAGAGGTACTCATCAAGAGCCCCAAGGGGAGCGTGTCCTGCCTCTCCCGGTCTCCTCACCCCAGGTGCAGGACCTGGCTGAGTGGGTTGCTGTATCAGGGACATGATTCTGGGGTCGTGGGCAGTGACCCATGGGGTCGGTCCCAATGGCAGGGATAAAGCCCCAGGGAGCAGTGGCCACGGCACCTTGTTCATGGCGTGGGGAGGGAAGAGCAGGTTGGCTGGCCTGGCCGCCTCTCGCCTCCAGTAACGCAGCTCTGCTTGTTTCAGCCCAGATGAAAATGCTGACTTGTGAGCCCGACCACTGAGGAGCCCGAAGTGCCTCTCGCTTCATCTTTCCAAGCACCTCTACGGTACGTGACCTGCCTGCTGCTGCGACTGCCGGGGCCCAGTGGAGTGGACGGTGGGGCGTCTGCCGAGAGCTGCTGGTTTAGGAAGTCTCCCCAGGACCTGGAAAGGCAGAAGTCCCACCGGAGAGGAGGCCTCAAAGTGATTTCTGTTGGAGGGAGGGGTTGTAGGGTAGAAATGCTAGTAGGGGAAGGGGTGTATGTGTTTTATGTGTGTAATAATACATTTTCTCCTGGTTTATAGAAAAATGGAGGGAGGGGGGAATTAATATGTATAAATTCATATAATTTTTTCCCCATATATTAGTGGAAGGGAAAACATTTATATGAATTTATTCATACTGGGGGGTGTTCTACAAACCAAGGGAAAATGCATCTTCCTCTGACGGACACGATTTCTAAGTCTATAAGGGCCTAAGAGAGCCTTGAGGACACTAAGACCCAACAAAGGTAGTAATTCCAACATGAGACTTATATATAAATCTTTAGCTATTGGTAGAAATAGACTTTTTTTTTACAAAAAATATAAATTTATACAATTGGATGTTAGGAAAAGTTCCTGCACTTTAATTTACCAGTCAAGTGTTTAAAATGGTACTACCACTTTATTCATAAAGTAGACACTTTTGAATGATTCCCAAATGCTGCTCCCAAGTTTGGGATGTAGCAATAAAGGCCATGCCAGGACCAAAGCAAGGATGTGGAGCAGAGGAGCAGGCGGGGAAAGGCTGCAGGTGGAGCTTTGTCACAGGACAGTGGAAGAGATTCATTGGAGACAATGGCCCATATCCAGGTCCACCTTGAGATGGGCCTGTAGGATCTAATGCAGGGGGAGCAAAATACAACCCACAGGCTGGATCTGGCCTGCCAACAGATTGGATCTGGCCCACATGTGGACAGCCACCAATTCATTGCATCTGGCTCACAGGTGGCTGGCAGGTCCAGGTGCTGTGTGGTGCCAAGTGGCTGGGCAAGCCTGTTTCCACCCAGCACCATCAGCCCAGCATCAGCTGTGGGCCTGAGCAGGGTTTCCACCGCAGCAGGTGGGTGGCGGTGTCAGCTATGGATACTGCTGGCAGATTCTGGGGTCAGAACCCAGAACCTGCCAGCTGTGTCCACAGCTGCTGCCGCCGCCCCCGCCCCAGCGCAGAGCCTCGACCTGGAACCTGCTGCTGGCATGAGCCGTGGCTGCAGTCAGGAGAATTGGCACGGAGAGAGGGCCTTAAGGAGATCACGGCCCTCCTAAAGGACGCCGCCGTGACAGCTGAAAGTTTAAAAAGTTCAAGGCCTAATGAGTCCAGGCAGAGCAGTTCAGTTGCTCACTGGAGCAGACCCAAATGTTTCCACTCAGGGACTGTTTCTTCTCATTGCTACCTCCATGTCCAATGGACAACTTCCAAAAACCACTGGGAGTACTATTTATAAATCTGGGTGTATGTGTGTTTTGTTGTTTATGTATCTGTGTGTGTGTTATAATTTATCATGGTTTGTATTAAAAAGGGAAGGAGAAATTGATACATATTACTTTTTTTCCCCCCCTCTCCCATTTTTCTGTGAACCAGGGGAAAATGCATCTTCCTCTGACAAACGCTACCTCCAAGTCCCTAAGGGCCTAAGAAAACCTTGAGGACACCAAGACCCCCCTCCCTAAAATTTCATAATTCTAACATATCTATCTTTATCTAGAGATAGATCGCTGTCTATCCAACTTCAATAAGCTAAGGACTTAGTGAGCAATGCCCTATGGGATTATGGACTGCAGGGAAAGAGCTGTGGGACCAGGGACCTTAGGTGAACGGAGTGGATGAAGAGTGGTCGTTCCTCAAGGACACGATCCTCGGTGCACAGAAGTTGTCCGCACCTCTACGGCAAAAAGGTGGCACAGCCGCCGGAAGTTCATCTTGGCTCAGTAGGGAAGTCCTAGGTCTTCTGAAAAAGAAAAGGGAGGCTTACCAATGATGGAGCTAGGCATAGGCCCCAAGGAGAACTACATAAGAATGGCCCAGACCTGCAGGGAGCAGATTAGAAAAGCACAGGTGGTGACCGAATTCAGGTTGGCAACCGAAATCAAGGACAATAAGAAGTTCTTCTATAGGTATATAGGCAACAGGAGAAAAACCAGTGGAAACGTAGGACCACTGCTCAATGCACCTGGACATCTGATTGCCAACACCAAGGAGAAAACTGAACTCCTGAACAAATACTGTGCATCTGTAGTCCACCAGCGTAAGACTGTATAGGCTGCCGAATGCAAATATGACACAGAGTTGCAGGAGGACTGATCACTTACCACAGTCAATGTAGAGCTGGTGAAAGAACAGCTAGGGAGGATGGATACCTATAAGTCAGCAGGACCAGATGAACTCCATCTGAGAGTGCTGAATGAACTAGCCAAAGTCATAACAGGACCGCTGGCCAACCTCTTCAGGAATTTGTGGCACTCGGGAGAGGTCCCAGAAGACTGGAAGAGGGCCAATGTTGTGCCCATCTTCAAGAAGGGAAGGAGAGAGGACCCAGGGAAATACGGGCTGATCGGGCTGATCAGCCTGACCTCAATCCCAGGAAAAATCCTTGAAAAATTTGTCAAGGAGTCCGTATGTGATTCATAGATGTTAGGGTCGGAAGGGACCTCAATAGATCATCGAGTCCGACGCCCTGCATAGGCAGCTGGGTCTAGATGACCCCAGCTAGATACTCATCTAACCTCCTCTTGAAGACCCCCAGGGTAGGGGAGAGCACCACCTCCCTTGGGAGCCCGTTCCAGACCTTGGCCACTCGAACTGTGAAGAAGTTCCTCCTAATGTCCAGTCTAAATCTGCTCTCTGCTAGCTTGTGGCCATTATTTCTTGTAACCCCCGGGGGCGCCTTGGTGAATAAAACCTCACCAATTCCCTTCTGTGCCCCCGTGATGAACTTATAGGCAGCCACAAGGTCGCCTCTCAGCCTTCTCTTGCGGAGGCTGAAGAGGTCCAGGTGCCCCAGTCTCTCCTCATAGGGCTTGGTCTGCAGGCCCTTAACCATACGAGTGGCCCTTCTCTGGACCCTCTCCAGGTTCTCCACATCTCTCTTGAAGTGCGGCGCCCAAAATTGCACGCAGTACTCCAACTGCAGTCTGACCAGTGCCCGATAGAGGGGAAGTATCACCTCCTTGGACCTATTCGTCATGCATCTGCTGATGCACGATAAAGTGCCATTGGCTTTTTTGATGGCTTCGTCACGCTGCCGACTCATGTTCATCTTGGAGTCCACTAGGACTCCCAGATCCCTTTCCACTTCTGTGCCACCCAGCAGGTCATTCCCTAGGCAGAAGGTATGCTGGACATTTCTCCTCCCTAGGTGCAGCACTTTGCATTTCTCCTTGTTGATAAGCTAGTAGAAGGCAAATTTCAGAATGACATCCAGCACGGTTTTGTTGCAGGTAGGTCCAACACTGTGAATTCGTGCTTCCATGCAAGCTGCAGCCCCGCTGCTCTGCAAATCTGTCGGGACATGGGACAGCTGGCCAAAAAGAACTGGCTCTGCTCCACCTCCACCTCCTTGCTGAAAGCATCAAATGCACAACTCTATTGCCTATGTCTGGATGGGGAGAGGAGAGGGCCAGTTTCACAGCTGCAACCTCCCTTCAGCACCAGGGGATGCAGCGGCTGCTGTCTACCCGCTGCATCCCTGTCCCCGTGGCAGGGCAGGGGCTGTGGCTGGGAGACACTAGGCACTTCATGCACTTACCCCGTTCACAGGGAAACTGTTAGTTCGACTATAAGGGCTAGGCGTTGAACGGGGCTGGCTCTGCAATTCCATTATGTTTATTAATAACTGAAAGTTAAAGGCCTAATGAGTCTGGGCAAAGCAGTTCAGTCGCTCGCTCGGCCTGACCAGCACATTTCCACTCAGGAACACGTTTCTTCCCAGTGTTACCTCGTGTCTAGCACACACCTGCCAAGAACCACTGGGGCACTGTTTATAAATGTGTGTGCGAGACGGATGTGTGAGTATGTGTTCTTATGTATGTGTGTTTGCATAGGTCTGTGTATATGTATGTGTGTATAGTATCTCTTACCCTGGTTTGTAGAGAAGTGGAGGGAGGGGGAAAAATTGCTATGTATAACATTGACGGGTCCCAGGGCCAATTAATCACTGGAACGGTCTCAAGGCTCGGTCCTCCATCAGTCCGGCCTTGGGAAGCAGGCTGGGGCCCGTGCGGACTTGCTAACACTGCTGAGACGTCAGCAAGGGAACGGGAGGAAGGGAGTTGCTGTTGGGGAGCCCTGCACTGAATGCTTGTCCTGCTTTTGTCCTGTTCATTTTCTAGCTGTTATATTGGGTAATAAAGTGCATTTGCCTCACTCTGGGCGTCTGATGGTGTCTGTCCCCCCCACCATTTGGAATAACGAAGGCAGAACTGAGTAGCATCTACCTGGCTGCGTGGCCAGCTGCTGATTTACCGACCCCTGGGAGGGGGACCTGGAGCCTTGCCTTGCCCTGCCCTGCTCTCCGCAGGCGGCAGCTGCTCTTCCTGTGCTCTGTCTGTGGCAGTGCAGCTTGGGCTGCTGGGCCCCCTAGGGCAGGCTCATCTGGGGGCAAATGCAGCCCAGTTTTGCCCCCTCCCCTCTCCCAAGGTGCTGCTGGGCGTGGGGTAGGTCTGTCCACCAGCTCCCAGGCTTCCCAGACTCCGTGGGGGGACATCACAGCTCATGGCCAGACAAGGAGGGAAAGGTTGGGAGTCAACCATGGAGTCAACCTCCATAGCCATGGAGGGGAGGGACAGCCAGCACCTGGGGACTTTGGGCTCATCTAGGGCAGAGTCCCTGCCTGCCCATCCCTGCTTGGAGACACCTCCCTAGGATGCTTACCTTGATGCCCACGGCCTGGGAGCATGAGGGCACCGAGCAGGGCTGGAAAGACTGCAGCGCCAGGGAGCTCAGGGAGGCTCAGCCCTTGGGACACAGCAGCATTTCACCTGAAGACCTGCCTCTCCCCTGCCCCCTCCCCAGTTTCCTGGCAGTCCCAAGTCAGGTCGAAGGGGATGCCTGTCAAATGATTTGGAGATGCAAAAATCTAGAACTCTTGGTTCAGAAATGATAGCTTTTATTAGACCAACTAGGAAACGGCAAAAAAAAAAAAAAGATCTTTTTCTGCAAGCTTTCGTGGTCAAAGGCCCTTCCTCAGGCTCAGGGGAAATGAAAGCTGGTCCATAGTCCCCATAGGTAGGAAAGGAGTGTGATTTTTGCACAGAGGGAGCTGGAGATGGAAGCTCGTCCCTCTGGGTCCACGAGTGTCTCTGGGAGCTGTTCTCAGTTGCTCCTTGTGCAGACCAGGTAGGATTCCTCCCGTGGATGTGGCAGGGGGCAGGCAGGGAGGGTTTAAAATCTTTCTTGTTGTTCTGCAATGAAATTTAAAATGTGACACTTAAACAAAGTGCCGAAGCCCATTCTGGTCACCAGGGACCTCCTTTTTTGAATTTTTATTTTTGTTTGGGGTTTTTTTTTTTTTTTTGTGGTTCTTACTGCAAGTTTCATCTTTCAAAGTGCAGCCGGTTTCAAGTGGGGGGCCCGGTCCTGTGTTGGGCGGCGAGGAAGGTGGTGTGGGGCCCCATCCAGTGGCAGGCTGAGTGGAGGCAGCGGGGAGCCCCATCCTGGTGCACGGGGTCCGATCCAGCCTGCACACAGGTCCTGCACCACTCCTCCGGCCTGCCGCAGCAGAAGGTGGAGCAGCCCGGAGCAGAGCCAGCGCGCGGCGTCGGGGGATTCCTGGAAGAAGGGGCCAGCCGTGATGTTGTGCAGCTCAGTGGGGGCTGGCGACCAGCCTAGCTCCCGGGGGCCGTGGGCAGCTGGGGTAGAAGCAGTCTGTGCCCCAAGGCTGGAGTCTGATGGAGTCAAGCTGGGATGGGGGAGCTGCCGTGTCTCCAGCATGTGGTCCAGGGGACACCCGTGTCCTTCACTGGCTGAACTGCTGGGGGAGACCTGTGCTGAGCTCTGGGGTGTGAGGGGTGGGGGTGGTCCATGGGTCTTTTTTTGCAGAGCCAAGTAGGTGCTGTTTGGAAAGTCCTGCCAACCCCGGTGGTTGGTGCCCCGCCAGCAATGAGGCCCAGCACGTCAATGCAATGCATGGGAACCAGCCCCACAGCGCACACGGGCACCGCAACCAAGGGAGACATTTAAAGCAAGTGTAACTGGCACTGTGTTCCCACTGAAAGTCCCTGGGACTTTGGCCCCAAGGGTTGCGCGTGCCTCTGAAAGTCTCTGTATGTCCTTGTCCTTCAGCTTCAAAGCCAAGAGGAGCTCTGAACTGATGGACTTGCCACAAAAGCTGCTCTCTGCTCTGGGCCTGCTGGAGTCCGTCCTGGGGCTACTGTTGTTCAGTGTCTCCATCAGGGACCTGGAAGATGGGGTGGGGGACACCCCAGAAAGTTTGCAGATGACACCAAGCTGGGGGGAGCAGTAGATGCACTGGAGGGCAGGGCTAGGATTCAGAGTGACCTCGACAGATTGGAGGACTGGACCAAAAGAAATCTCCCAAAGTTCAACAAGGACAAGTGCAAAGTCCTGCATTGAGGCGGGAGCAATCCCCTGCACCGGTGCAGGCTGGGGTGACGGGCTGGGCAGCAGCTCTGCAGAAAAGGCCTTGGAGGGACAGGGCACAAGAAGCTGAACAGGAGCCGGCAGTGCGCCCGCGTTGTGAAGAAAGCTAACGGCATCCTGGGCTGCGTTGGTAGGAGTGCTGCCAGCCGATCGGGGGAAGTGATTCTGCCCTTCTATTTAGCCTTTTCCCCTGCTTTCTTCCCCTCTGCTTTACTGTTTGTCTTTCTAATCTCTACCTATTTACATCTCAGTGAGATCCTGTCACGCTTTTAGCTTCTCTCATTTCTTGGAGTCTCAGAACAATAGAGTCCCTTTGCCTGATGAAGGGCGACTGCGCCGGAAAGTTTGCCAAGAACTTTTTCCCAACTACTCAGCTGGTCTAATAAAAGAGGTTACATCTACTCAAAGAACCTCGCCTGCTTTCTGTTTGGCACCGGAGAGCCCACATCTGGAGTCTGATGTTCAGACGACGCCTGAGGCCCATGCTGCTCTCTTTCCCAGGCAGGCGGCAGGGACGTGGAGGGGGATGCAGGCAATCGGAGCTGGGTGTGTGACCCGGCACTGCTGGGTGACTCACGAGTCAAGCTATTTCTTGAATCCACTGGTGGTGGTGCTGGGGGGTGTGTGTGTGTGTGTGTGTGAGCCCCATCATCCCATCCTAATCTCACCTTCATTTAGGGCTCTGTACTTGATGTGGGATATTATTTTACATATTAATTAATACATATGCCTAGCTAATGAAATTCTCTCTCTTTAGGATGTGCAATTCATTAAGAACAAGCTTTTATTGGGTCTAGATTAGCTTTGAAAAAAGAGCTGGGAATAAGCAACCAATTTCAGGCTCATCCAGCCCCCTGGTCCCGACTTGACAACTGCCGCCACCGCAAGGCTGAAAGAGCAAGCGAGAGGGTGAGCAGCCCCCATCACCATCACTTGCCCCGTCCTGCCATGGGGAGGGTGGAGAAGACTGCCGGGGGGGGGCACCTGCATGGGACGGGCCTCCCCCTTTCACAAAGTTTCACTGGGACAGAGAGGAGGGGACTCCCCTGCCAGGGCAGTGCCCGCCTGGGCGGGACCCATGCCCATGCCCATGCCCTCGGGCCCTCCCCTGCCCAGCCGGCCGTGCCCGCCCCCGGCCGGACGAGCACATCCCTCGACCCAGGGATGCAGACAGCCGCGTGCCGCGTCCCCGGGGCGCTGGGCAGAGCGGGGCAGCCAGCACCGGCATCGCTGCCCCACGCTTCCTCCTGCCGGCAGCCGCAGCCACACCCGGCCCCTGAACCGGGGGCCTTTTCCCAGCTGCAGAAATGTTCAGAGCTTTGATTAGAAGCATGTTGCTTTTTCTCACCACCACCCTGGTAGCTGAGAAAATGTTTAGCACTTTTATTAGAAGCAGGTTTATTTTTATCAACCCCCCCACCCCCTTCCCGTGAGGAAAGGATTTTTTATATCCAGTGGGTTGATGAAGTGACCTTGGTGGGTTCGTCTGGGAAAGCAGTTTTGTAAATTCCCTTTGAGGGTTAGGATCCAGAGACTGGAGAGGACTGACTGTCTTGTGAGAAGTGTGCACCCACCGGTCATGGGATATTCTTGTCTTTGAAGGATTCCTGGTGTGCCTGGATTCTGGCGCAGGGTTGCTGCTTGGGCTCTCCTACCTATTTTCCATCAGAGTGTTTTGTGCACCGGGTGAGAGAGATTACATTCCTGGAGGTGCAGCTGTAAGATCCAGGGGTGGTGATGCATCTGGCGTGGGGGTAAGTAATTGTGGGCGTGGTGGAGATGTGTTGGCAGGTTTTGCATTTCCTGTCCCAGCATGGTTTCCATTCAGTGTGGTTTGGGCCAGAGGAAGTTTGCTTCAGGTGATGATGCTGGCAAGGTTTGGTGTTCATTTAAAGGCTAGGATGGGTGGTTCTGGGAAGATCACTTTAAGAACCGGGCCTCCTTTTAATGTGGGTTGCACTTGTTTGAGGATTTCTGCACAGGTTCCAGGATGGGATGGGATGTCATGACTCATGGTGTGTGATTCGTGGGGAGTCTCTTTCCGTACTGCTGCAAATCTTCCCGTGGTATTCAGGTGGCTCTTTCAAAAGTGCAGTCTGTCTCCTGGAGGAGTGTCCTTGTTGGGTGAGCGTCGGGAGAGCACAGGCAGGGACACTGTCTGCGATCTGCTGACCTTGCCCCCGTGTCTGCAGTGCTAAGAGTTTCCAAAGCTTCACAAACTTAGCCACTGGCACCAAGGGCAGGGTCGGCAGAAGGCAGACTGCACCCCGCCTCTGTCTCCTTGGCTAGGGACAGACACTACACACAAATTGGTTTCGGTGATCAGAAACGGGTTTAAACCTGTAACAGAACAGAACTTCAGGACCCATACGGCAGTTTCTAAATGGCTGACACTGGTTTGAGATAAACCTGGCTGAATGTAGTATCACTGATTTGGGTCAAACCAGTTTACGCAATGTCTGTCCCAGACCCCTTCCTAGTTTAAGTTAAGCCAGAGTCCCCCAGCATCCCAGGTGCTTTGCAGCCATCGGCTGTGCTGTCTGCTCCAGAGATCAGTGCTGGTCCCAGCCCTCTGCTCCCTGGCCAGAGCTCCTTCAGACATTGCAGGCACAGCAGGGTCTGCTTGGCTTCCCGCTGCCCCCTCCCACCCCTTGTCTCACTGCTTACTGCTCATGCAGGGAGCCCCCACTCCCTCCCATCTCCCACAGCACAGCCCCCAGCCCCATGGACCCTAGGCGTGTAGCATGCCAGCTAATAGGGCTGGGCAAAGTTTCAGATCATGATTCGGATTTGGAGATGATTCAGAGATCAAATCTATTAATCTGAATCGAATCGCTGGAAACTTTAGGCTTTCTGAATTGATTCGGGGCTTCCGAACCACTTTGGAAAAGATTCAGAGCCGATTCGGCCATAGAGTATAATGGGGAATTAAATCAATGAAATATCTATAACTTTGTTGTTTCTTGTCTGATTTGGATGGTAGCCTCTGTGGAGAGCATGAAGCCTACCAAGTTTCAAGAAGATTGGTGCAGGGGTTTGGGGGGAACTGCACCCCAAATTCTTGAAAGCAAAACTCATGTCCCATGTATGTGTTACACCACAGGGGGGTGGAAACTGCAGGAGTGGTGGCCCCTGGTGAGGCCCTGAAGCTTGCCAAGCTTCAAGAAGATCAGTGCAGGGGTTTGTGGGGAACTGCACCTCAAGCTGCAGACAAGCACAACTGGTGCCATGGGTGACACGGTGTGTGTTGGGGCGCAGCGGGGTGAAAGCTGCAGGGATGGGGGCCCCTGCTGCGGCCACGACGCCTGCCAGAGTAGATGGGCGCAGGGGGGTTCTGGGGCCCTGCACCCCTAGCTGCTGACAGGCAAAACACGTGACACGGGTGCTTGTGCAGCCTACTGTGTCTGTCTTGGGGCAGTTGATTGTCTGTATTGATTCTTTCCTCTCCTTAGTCTGTGGTTTTGTAGGTGTTAATCGTTGCTAATTAACTGGTTACATTAGCTAGCTACCTGTACTGAGCTGGTCTGGGAGTGAATCATGATTGGTTGGTAACTGGTAACACAGTAGCTTAGCAGCCAGGCCTGCAATAGTCCCCCCCCACTCCCCCTGCCCCAAGACAGAGACATGCGCCCATGTCATGAGTTTTGCCTGTCAGCAGCTAGAGGTGCAGGGCCCCAGAGCCCCCGCACTGATCTCCTCCACACCTGGCAGGCTTCATGGCTGCGGCAGGGGCCACCATCCCTGCAGCTGTCACCCCGCTGTCACTTAACACACGCCGTGTCACCCATGGCATGAGTTTTGCTTGTCTGCAGCTTGAGGTGCAGTTTCCCCCAAACCCCTGCACTGATCTTTGTGAAACTTGGCAGGCTTTGTGGTGTCACCAGGGTCCACCATCTCTGCAGCTTTCACCCCCCTGCGGTGTAACACATACACGTGACACAAGTTTTGCTTTCCAGAATTTGGGGTGCAGTTCCCCCTGAACCCCTCCACCAATCTTCTTGAAACTTGGTAGACTTCATGCTCTCAAAAGAGTCTACCACCCCTGCAAGTTTCATCCCACCCACCCCCCCCAAAAAACCCAACAAAGTTATAGATATTTCATTGATTCCCCATTATACCCTATGGCTGGATCTCTGAGGCTGCTCCGAAGCTTCAGAGCCACTTCAGCTGGATCAAAGCAGAAACCCAGTTCAGAGCTCTGGACCGGATCCTTGGCATCTGAAGCTGGATCAAATAGCTGCCTACTCGCGCGGGCTTACTAGCTAATGCTGAGAAGTGTCTGTATGTGCATTTCTCCAGTTTCACTGGGACAGGCAGACAGAGCAGTGTCCACTTAGGGATTTTTGGAGCTAGTCAGCTGGTAATGCTGGTACCTCTGTTCCTTCCTTGGAAAAAGCTGTTTAAGAAAAGCTTGAACTAATGAGAGACTTTTGTTTTGCTGATGGGCTGATAAACTCTGTCTTATTGGCTCCCTGCTGGCTCCCTCACCTGTCAGGTTTGCTGCAGACAGTATGAAGCTGGAAGAGGGATGTTGAAAAGCTCAGTACAGTAAAAGTCCTGTTAACCGGCATCTGACAAGCCAGCATGCTCAATTAACTGGCATGCCAGCTTGTAAGATAAAGTGAAACTGGAAGTGCCCACCGTGGCAATCCTAGTTTCTCTGAGCCCCCTCGGCCAAGGGCAAAGCAGCCTGCGCTGCTGGGACTCCACGGCCCGAGGGCATAACATGCTGTGCAGGGCCCACCTCCCTGTCGCGCAGGGCCCGTGGGAGGGGCAGTGATGCCGCGGGAGGGGTGGCAGGATGCCCCAGACATGGCGGGAGAAGCGGTGGTCCAGGCCGCTCAATTAACTGGCATATTTTGTTATCCAGCATCCCCCATTCCCAGGGGATGCCAGATAGCAGAGCTTTTATTGTATTATCAACAGATGCATGCATTGCACATCCCCTTTTTTTCCTCAGAGTGCTAGTAAAGGGCTGGGGGTCTGGCATCACTCCCACCCCTTGAGCAGCAAGTGGGGAAAAGTCAGGGACAGTACCAGCAGGGTGGGGGTTTACACCCCTCCCTAATCAGAGCATCCTGCCAGGGCCTGGCCATGCCCCCGCTTAGCTTAGAACTGTGGAAGGGAAGGGAGGGCTGCTCTAGTGTCTCCCGGCTTCTAGCCTGAGCCTCTGCAGGCACATGCCTGCATTTCCTCAGTCCAGGGGGACTGTCTGCACACTTACAAATCTGTTCAGCCTAGCCAGGTTAGACTAGCCTGCAAAGATTGAATCAATTCAGGCTCAGGCTTTTTGAATGTCTCTCCCTAGCCCTTTTGCACACTCTTT
>NW_005842533.1:1053946-1070223 GCF_000455745.1 Alligator sinensis
TTTCAAACTAGTTTCTGCTATTCAGTTTATTTTCCTTTGTTAAACATGCTCAGTTCTTGCTCTCTCTCAAACCAGTTCATATTAGTCATTTTATTTTGCTCTTGTTAAATCATTTCATACACAGTTTATTTTGATCTCTCCGCTTTACATTCTTAATTTAAACATTTCATATTGTTCACCTTTTTTGCATGATTTTCTGTTCTCTAATTGCTTTCTTGGAAATACTTACCCAGATTTATATGCTCTTCAAACAATGTAATTCTTTCTGAGTTTCTGCTGTTTGCCTGTTTACATTGTTTTCCTTGCCCTTAGTCTGCATGAACTTCAGGAAATGCTGCAATTGGAAGGCATACAAAGGCAGCGTATGAAGTTTTATTTATTGTCACCAGATTTAGAATTTTTAGAAAATCTGGTATTTACTGTAAAAAAAATAAAATAAAGAGCAACGTGGGTGGTTATTAACTATATTAATATACAGTTCTTCCTGCCACGGCATGTACCGCCGCCCCAGTTCTGTTTTTCAGGCATGCCAGCACCTTACAAGGTAGACAGTGCTGTTTTTTTCAGCACTCAGCCCAAAATTTTGCCTACACTATAGTTTTTTAGGCCTAGACTCAAGAAACATCTTGATGTTGAGAGCCTGGCCAGTGTTGCTAGAGGTGACCCCATACCCAGAGCTCAAGGTACATTCATGGGGCAGTGAATGGCCCTGCATTGCTGAGGACAGAGGGCATGGAGGTGCTGGGGCTCCTGGAGATGGATGGAGGCAGCATGCGGCAGCTAGGCGAGGAAGGGAGGGTGGCGCGTGGATGGTGGTGAACCAGGGCAGGCTGTACTGGGCCTTGCATCATCTGACCGGGATGAAACACCCAGTGACGCCTGCCCTGCTTGGCCCAGTCCCGTCTGGGGCTAGCACCGTGTCAGTCAAGGTGCTTGTTACTGCGGTCGGGCTGGGTGACTCCAGGTGGTGGTGATACCATATCCACTGGGTTCCCCAAGCCACAGGCGTGTTGATATCCTTAAAACTCAAGTAGGGTGGTGGACTTTCCTTTAGAAATGCCAGGCTGACCCCCCTGCTAGTGGTGTTCATCCACGTGCTGAGCCATCTTTTTGTTCCATTTAAAAAAATGGATTCCTGGCCTGCCGGGCACAGAAGTTGGACTCACCGGTCTGCAGCTCCATGGGTCACCTTTGGAGCCCCTCTTCAAGACTGCAGGTACGTTTGCCACGCTCCACCTCTCTGGCACGAGGGTTGCTCTTAGCTATAGGTTGCAGAGCAGTAGTTCTGTAGGACCTTCCGTCTGGACTTGCAGGACCCTGGGGTGAATGCCCTCAGGTCCAGGTGATGGTAATTACTGGTCCTCTGAAATCCTCTCCTGTTTTGTCAGTTCTACTGATTCCTGTCCGGAGAGGAATGGGTCCGTGAAGGAATCTTCTCCAGCAATGTCCGTAGTAAAGATAAATGCGAAGAGCAACTTGAGTTTCTCAGCAATTACCTTGCCCTCCATGAATTCTGCCATCACACCCTGCTGAGCCCCGGCAGGCTTCCTGCTGCTGGTCCTTACAGAAACATCTTTGTTATGTTCTGTGTCTCCAGCCAATTTTCTCCTCTAAAGTCTATTTTAGCTTGGGATGCCAAAGCGTGTGCCAGGAAAATATGCTCTGGAGTATCAGGGTAAAAACAGGCAGCTGGGTTGATGCGGAGCTGGCTCAGCAGGGATGTGTGTCAGGGCCACATGCCAGGTTTAAATGACAATTACACTGAATTATAATATTATAACTATTTACTATCTGGCTGTTTGCATGGAGGAAACAAGCGGTGTGAGCCAGGGCTGGTGGCGTTAATTGGTGTCCAGGAATTAATGTGCCCAAACTCAAACGCGTACGGCCAAGTGAGGTCAGTTGAGGTAAGTGCCAGTCGACTGCTTTGAGTAGCAGCGGAGCCACCAGCTCCAGCCTGGCCAGGCCCTTTGCCTGCGCTACGCCCTCCCTTGTGTGCTCACGTGTTCCAGGTCCCAGACTGTCAACACATTTGCTACCACTCGTGTCTCCCCCACTAGATCGAACTCGGGGATACACGCGTGGTGCATTTCCCTCCCATTCAGCACTGAGCAGCATTCAACAAGGGGCATCCGTAGCAGGACCTCGGCGCTGGGAGGTGGTGGTGCGCGGAGGCGCAGAACTTCAAGTGATGGTTTAAGCAGGTGGCATTTGTTTCAACAGGCTTGAAGACAGCAGAGAATGAAACCCCCGAGAACCTGCCGACCAGCCGAGATTCTCTGTCTGGTCGTGTGCTGTGCGGCCGGTACGTTGCACCGTCTTTCTTCCTTGCTCTCTTGGCACCCGACCGGAGAAATGGCATGGGACAAATGAAGATGAATGCTCATAAAGAGAGGTGGCCCAGGATATGACAGGTCTGGTAGCAAGGATTTATAACACATCTGAGCCCAGGATAGTGCTCTCCATTTGGAGAATAGGATGGTGCCATACAGTTGGAGCATAACATGTGGAGGGGGCTGGTTTTAAGAAGTGGGGCTGGGGGAAGAGTGATCCTAGGCAACTGCAGGCCAGTTAATTTGATACCGAGGGCAGGCAAGGTAGTAGGAAGCTGGAAAAGGAATGACTACGGACATGCAGACGGAAAACTGTATTGAATGCAACGCGGGGTCCCTGTAAACCAACTGCACCAGGCTAACCCAATGGCTTTCTTTGATCGGAGCCAGCCAAAGGAAGCACCATTGATCTAATCGATTAATTCTCAACCAGAGGTCCAGGGGCTCCATGTGGGGTGCCTGCAATGTTAGCAATGTGAGGTGCGCAAGCATGATTCACAAGATAAACCCAGAGATTTCAAATCGGGATCCACAGGGACCTGTTGTGGTTTGAGTTCTTTGCAACAGAAAAATTGCACTGCTGTTTTCTGTAGTTAAAAAAAGAGTAAAAAACCTAAGAGTTGGAGGTGCCTCATGTCTGTGGGAGGGCTACCTCGTGTCTAAAAAGGCTGAGAACCACAGATCTAATCTATTTAGGTATCAGTTAAAGTATTTGATAACAGGCTGCAAGGACTGCACTGACCCTCTGCCTTTGTCAGTTCATCCTGGATTTAGTGGTGCCAATCAAGCCGCATGTCCATAGGCTGTGTCACGTTGACAGGCCAATGACTAGAGATAAGGCAAACAAGAAGATGCATGGAGAAGGGCAAATAACGTCCTGTTCTTTTATTCCCTGCTAGGCTGTCTACTCAACCCGGCCGGGTTCACATGTGGAAATGAACCCAGGAACATTACAGCATCCGTGCACAGCAATGTATCCATGTCCTGTGCTGCTGCATGTAAAGATGTGCAGCTCTCCGAAGTTACTGTTAACTGCCAGACTGACTCGCACGAAGTTGTGCACAGCTTTCATGATGATGAAGACGACCTGACGAACCAAGCAGAGAGGTTTCGCGGGCGAACTGAAGTCATTCACAAGGACATTCGCAATGGCAAAGCATCTTTGCTGCAGAAAAATATAGTCCCAAATGATATGGGAACCTACCATATTTACTTTTTTCACCGTGGGGGTTATGAGCACTGCATCTTCCACCTTGAAGTGCCAGGTATGTCGGTGCAGTAACCTTTGGTTATATCTCACACATGCTTTCCAAATTTGTGCACACAATATACACACATCCGAGAGAGCGCACACACTTTCACATCCCCTTGCGCCTCCCAGGGGAGCGCACTGTGCATACCCAGGTGTATTGCAACACGACGTCCTCGAGGGCTGGGTGCTGGAAGTGTGTTGTTCTTTCTTCCACATGCTTCGCAAAACAGCCGTCCTTGTAATGACTTCACGAATAGGAAGGAGGACTATCCAAGTGGTGCGGTGTGAAACCAGCCTGTCGGGGTTTATTGACGTGATTGGATTTTTCATTTCCAGGTGGACTGGTCCCCCCTTCCCCACTTGGTATTAACTGGAAAATGATCCTTCAGACCTTTTAGAAAAAGTCTTCTTCAAGTAGAAAGAAAAGCACGAAGGTTTTCACTTTGAAGGACGGCACTCTTGAAGATGCAGTGGCATGAAAGCAGGGGATTAAAATGGAGAAGTAGCAGGCCAAATCCTGGCACCTTGAGCCCACTAAGGTGCATTTGTCTCTGACCCAGGTGTCTGTGCCTTGCAGTCTGTCTTAGTCCAGGGGCTGAAAAGAAAGAAAAACTAAGGTTATTTGTGCCATGTTCTGCCCCAGGAGCTGGCAATCCCTGGCACATGTACATGGCACATGAATCCATTTTGCTTGGCATGCTGGTGCAGTTTGGGGTGAGCACTGAGGGAGCGTCTCGAGACAACTCCAGGATCTGGTGATTCAGGGTACTCAGGCAAAGCACATTTCCCAGCCCCTGCCCCCACCCATCTCCAGCCCTGGCCTTTAAGGACTTTGTGCATCCAGCGGACGTGCCACCATCACCCCAGAGGCCAGTAGCTGGAGGTGGTGCTGGAGCTGCTCCCTCCGGCTGAGGGGGATGGAGGAGGGGCTGCCCGTTCTCACCTGGGGCTTGCTCTGCTCCACAGGGAAGGGCGCTGCGGTCCCAGTGCTGGGAGCTGTGCACTGTCTCGCTGCCGTCCTGCTGCTGCACATGGTGTTGTGAGCACGTGAAGATAATCTCTGTCTTCCTGCACAGGTGAGTTGAGTGGGGCACACGTGATGCCCATCAGGCTCTGCTGGCTCCTGCAGACCGAGGCATTTGCTCGCACTTGTCCAGCACCTTGTAATGAAGTGGGGTTGCATTTGCAGCCGGGGCATTGGGGGTCTCACATCAGAAGTCAGTTCATGCCTGGTCCAGAGCACCGACCCCTCCCAAACCCTGTCCCTAGAGAAAACCCCAGGGGAGTCTATGGGGTATAGAGACTTCATGGCCTTTCTATCCCCCCACCTCAGTTTTCCACCACCTTGCAGCTGTTGCAGTAATAGAGATGAGGTTCCCCTCCTCCAACCAGCTCCAGGGGGACCAGAGGAAGGAGCCGCAGGGGGAGGCTGGTGCTTACTGTAGGCCAGTGTTCAGTGTCACCGAAGTGCCCTGGCTTGAGCTGCTGAGATTGCAGCTGCGTTGCCCAGGTCAGAGTTTCAAGGGGAGCGTGTCCTGCCTCTCCCGGTCTCCTCACCCCAGGTGCAGGACCTGGCTGAGTGGGTTGCTGTATCAGGGACATGATTCTGGGGTCGTGGGCACTGACCCATGGGGTCAGTCCCAATGGCGGGGATAAAGCCCCAGGGAGCAGTGGCCATGGCTCCTTGTTCATGGCGTGGGGGGGGAAGAGCAGGCTGGCTGGCCTGGCCGCCTCTCGCCTCCAGTAAATCCCACCGGAGAGGAGGCCTCAAAGTGATTCCTGGTGGAAGGATGGGTTGGCGGGTGCAAATGCTAGTAGGGGGTGTGTGTGTGTGTTTGTTTTGTGTGTGTGTGTCACAGAGCACTAAGGTGCGTGCTTCTTTAAGGGCATGAACTGGCTAGGAGAGAGCCCTAGCTGTCAGTCAGGAGCCTCTCAGCTGCAAGTGACCATGGCAGCCGGAATGAGGGAAGCAGCCCGCCCCTGCAGGCGGTCAGCTGACGGGAAGAGGCAGGGCCTGGGGCATATATAAACCCCAGGGCTGAGACCAGAGAGTCAGTTCTCTGCTGGCAGCCAAGGGAGAAGGAGCTCTCCTAGAGGACGCTAAGTGAAGAGGCTTGACTGCCCATTCGGCTTCTGGTAAGATGAAAGGACTTCAGGAGCTCAACAGATACTCTGGCCTGCAAGGCACGTAGTGCTGGGGGGAAGGGTGAGTCTTTTAAAGGGACCGAGTACACCCTGAGTTGCTTGCATTATGTTATAGCCCAGGGGCTCGTATTTTGATTTCTGTTTGTAAACCGGAGGATTGGGCTGAGGCTCATTGGGGGCCCACTACAGTGTGGGGACCCCAGCGCCAGTGTAGGCGCAGTGACAAAGTGGGTGAGCGGACCCCAGCACCAGGGAGCACAGAGAGAGAGAGAGAGACAGGGCTGCGGAGAGCCCAGTGATGACCAGAGGCCAGGGTAAACTAAGGCCTCGGAGAGATGCTGTGTGAATGCCATCTGCGAGGCTTGGGGCGTGATAAAGGGGCAGTTTGGAGCCACGCATCTAGCCCATAAGGCTGGGGGTGTCTCGAGAAGCATCCACTTTGGAGCAGGACCCAAAAGGGTTCAGTGGGGTCCATCAGGACTGCCCAAAATACAAACTTGAGGGCAGCCTCCCTATTTATTACAGTTACAACAAGACGTGCCAGGAAAGAAAGAGGGTGCCTGTTGGGCAGAATTGGCATGGACAAGGAGCTCTAGGGGTATCATGGCCCTCCCTGGGGACCCCATCCCATGACACTGTGTAATACATTTTCCCCCAGTTTGTAGAAAAATGGAGTCCTAGGAAAGTAGGGCTGAAAGGGACTTAAAAAGTTACCTAGTTCAGCTTCATGCTTAAGGCAGGGTCATCCCCAAATAAACCATCCCCAGCAAGAATCTGTCTAACCTGCTCTTGAATACTTCCAAGGATGGAAATTCCACTGTCTCTGTTGAGCCCCAGCTCAAGTCTGGGATCGTGCCCGGTATGCAAAAGCCAATAAAGATACCAGGGGTGAAAGTATAAAGAAGATTTATTGCTAGCAATACAAGGTGCAAGCGGAATAATTTCACGTAACAAGCACACAGATTCTTAATTCTAAGCATCTTTTATACAGGAGTATTGGACCTTCATAAGCATTCTTGTTTGCTAATTGGTTATAAGGGAGTGACGCAAGGAGTTCTTTACTGAGCATGTCTCTATACCTGTGTTTTAGCTATGTATCTCATTTCCATACATGTATGTTTCATTAGCATACTTTCTCCCCACCTAGGGGTGTGAATCTTAATATTTAAATCAGCTCTTTGCCCTAGTCCTCTGATTCTGCTTTTGTTTTCAAGCCTCCTTTATCTAAGACTGTCTCCTCCTTATCATTGCAGATGGGCATTAGTTACATAACAGAGACTTTTGCTTGGGCTTTGTGTAGTGGTTTCTAGGTCAAACCTGACATCTTGAGGTGCCTGTTACAATGCTTGACCACTGTCATAGTCAGAAAATTCCTCCCAATATCCAACCTAACGACCTCTGCTGCAGGTTGAGACTGTTGCTCCTTGTTTCATCCCTGCCACAGAGAAAAGGTCATCTCCATCCTCTCTATAGTCACCCTTCAGGTAGCTGAAGACCGTTATCAAGTCTCCCCACTCAGTCTTCTCTTCTCCAGACTAAATAACCCTAGCTCTTTCAGCCTCTACTGATAACCCTCAACTTCATACTTCAAAGGATCGTACACAGGAGATTCAGGGACAGCTCCTCTGCTGTTAGGTCACCTGACAGTACCTTGAATTCAAGGCCTCAGGAGTTCCTCCTGCCACTCCCCAACTGATCCTGTAAGGATGATGGAATATTTACACCAGCATAAAAGTAGTGGACAAATGATGCAAACTCCTAAACTGTGGTAACTTCACCCAATGTGGAGAACTGCCCTAGAAAGATGTCACTAGAGTTTCACCCCTGATTAAGTCTAGGTTCCATCTGCCCACCTTCAACATGGGGCGACAGTCTGCTAAAGGCAAAGAGGCATCTTCTCACTGTCTAGTAACTGTTCATAGCCATGGGACAGCTGCACATCTGCCCTGTCCTATTCCTGGTGCAGTTTATACTAGTGTACCAAACTGGTGCCATTTAGGCTGAGGCATGTGTTCGTCTCTCCCTGGCCTATGCCTGTAATGTGTGCCTTAAAGGGTTATCACTGGTGCATACCAATGCAAGTGGCAAGGCACTTCCTTCTGCTCCCAGATGAGTTGGAGACATCCACTATTCCCTGTCCAATGTACCAACCCAGGAAGTCATGTCAGTAGCGTTAAGTATAGGCAGACAAGATTCTTTGGGTAAGTTCAATATTTTTTATTAGACCAATTAAAATAGTTGGAAAAATCCTTCTTTGCAAGCTTTCAGGTAAAACACCCTTCATCAGGCTGATGAAGCATCTGCAGTTAGTCTATCCTTTTCCTGGATGGAATAGTAAAGAAAGCCAGTCAGTGAAAATGTAAATTGAGTCAGTTAATGGGGGAGAGACAGGTGGGGTTGGGGAAAGGGAATGTAGACCTGGTGATAAGATGTAGCTGGTAAATAGTAGAGAGGTTACCTGGGGTATCAGATATTGGGCAGGTTGTAATGTGCCATAAAGCCAATGTCTATATTTAGTCCATGATGTTTTGTATCCAGTAGCTTGATGAAGTGAAGTTCGTAGGCTCGTCTGTGAAAGGTGTCTTGTAAATTCCCTTTGAGGATTAGAACTGAGAGATTGGAAGGAGAGTGATTGTCTTGTAAGAAATGTGTCCCCACAGGTAGTTGGGTATTTTTGTCTTTGATTGATTCCCTATGTACGTCATTCTGGTACATTGGTGTTGTTTGGGTTCTCCTACATATTTCCCATCAGGGCATTTGGTGCTCTGCGTGCCCAGTGTGGGAGAGCTGGGCATGTAGAGTCCCCCTACCTGGGGTGGATCATCTTCCTGCTTGCCTGCCACATCTTTTTGGTGTAAAGAAGTTAGGAGGTTTCAATGGGGAAAATGGGATGTTACTCCACCCTCGGGTTGGCTCGATGCGAAAACGAGTGACTTAGAGCTCCGCCTTCCCTAAACCCTGTCCAATGGAGAACCAAAATAAAGTTGTCCAATGGACAACCAAAATAAAGTCACGGCAGCAACTGGGACTCAGTGCTACACACTTGCCTCAGTCTGCTGCGCCCTTCTGGGCTTGGCTTAATCCTCTCCTTGTTCAGTTTCAAAGTC
Source organism: Alligator sinensis (assembly GCF_000455745.1). Lineage (NCBI taxonomy): Eukaryota > Metazoa > Chordata > Crocodylia > Alligatoridae > Alligator > Alligator sinensis. The sequence goes on from NW_005842533.1 coordinate 1,062,784, forward strand.
CAGGGTAACAGGCGTATGGTCTCCTGCTTCAGCCGTCCCCTCTAAAAGGGGGAAAACTCTGTGGCCACCACCTCTCCCTGCTGGACCACTAAGGTCATGACAGGGTGCACTTCCCTGGCTGACCCTTCTTCTGTAGTAATGAAATGTCAACACTCAAGGAGAACTTAAACTTCCAAAAGACCCCAGCATCTGGCATGTTGCCGCCTAGAGAACGGGACTCGCGTGTCCGAAGCTCCGTCTGGTGGACTCACTCATGCGATGGGTCCCACCAGTCGCACTCAGCAATCACACTGCCAGTCTTTAGTGGTGAGAGGCTCCTGGCTCTCCCCTGTGCCAGCATGGGTATGCTCCCTCGGTGCACTCTCTGGGTTCTGCCGGGTCTGCAAGGGGGCTCCTTGCAGCCCGAGCTGCTTTTGGTCCCGCGCCACATCCTGGGGCTTGTCAATGCCCAGGATGCTCTTTTATGATGTTATCAGCTGTGTGCTGTTCCACACGCAGGGAGAGCGTGCACTTAAAATGCTCTGCTGGCTTGGGTCACTGAAGGGAAAGATAAGGAACCCTGCAGCCCACTCTGGGCTCTGTTCCCCCACCAGTCGGGGTGTGTTGGGGGGAATTCCCCCTGCTCCTGGGGTACTTGGGAGTCTCATCACCCAGCACAGCGACACATCCCCCACTTTAGGTTTTGGAGACCTGTCGCTCTCTGGTGGCCTCAGTCATTACCTGAATCCACATGTTCTGCCATACTCTGGATCCCACTGTTAGCCATGGCATTGCCTTGACCTATGCCTTGATCTATGTATCACCACAAACTTGGGTAGCTGAAGGGAAGGTGAGCAACCCTTCAGCCCACTCTGGGCTCTGCTCCCCCATCAGTCAGAGTGTGTCGGGGTGGGGGGAGTTCCCCCTGATCCCAGGGTACCTGGGGGTCTTGTCGCCTAGCATGGTGCCCCACTGGATGAGATATTTTACATTTCTGGAGGTGCAGGTGTAAGATCTGGGAATGGTGGTGGTTCTGCTGTGAGGTGGAGTTATTGTGGGACTGGTGGAGATGTGTTGGCAGGGTTTGCATTTCTTGTCCCAGCACGGTCCCGATCCATATAGTGTCCCATGCAGACTTGCTAACACTGCTGTGACCTCCGCAAGGAAACGGGAGAAAGGGAGTGGCTGTTGGGAAGCCCTGCGCTGCATTCTTGTCCCATTCTTCTTTTGTTCATTTTCTAGCTTTTATCACTATATAAATGAAACGAAGTGTATGACTCTATGTATGTTTGCTTATAACTCAAGAATGGCTGGTCCTATCTACTCTAAACCTTCCCAAATCACTGAACACCACCCGAGGGAAAACTATAGGTGGGATAGTTTTCACTTGACCCTTTCTGGGGCTTCCAGTGACTGGGATTTCTTTGCTTCAAAGATAAGAGAACTGGGACCACTCTATTTTAACTGCAGCGAATTCAGTTCAATTGTCATTATTATAGAGATACCTGTCTTTTTTCCCCAACTCAGTTGTCATTATTGTATTGAAGCTTGCCCTTTTTTTTTTTTTTTGCTTTTTGCTCCACCTTAAATATTATATGTTGTACTAAGTTCTCTGAAAAGAAACAAGCACTGCAATTACAGAAACAACACCCTGGGCAAAGAACGGGTACTTCAGCTAGTTTACTAATAAAGTGCATTTCCTTCAGTGTGGGCATCTGACTGTATCTGTCTCCTCCAGTGCAGAACAATGAGGGGAAAATCAGGGCTGCCCAGAGGGGTGGCAACTGGGGCAATTTGCCCCAGACCCCTGCAAAGTAAAGGCCCTCTGCCTCCACTCCTGTGTGTACCTTTGGCCCCTGCCCTGCGACATCGCTCACCACAATTCTTGGTATTTTGTTTTCATAAAGAGGAGGAAAGTGGTGTTTTAGTGTCATCTTATTCTCAACATGTCATTGTGACATTATGGGACATGTCCCTGACCATGAAATAAATATTATGCATAGTTGTGTGTGAAACACATGCTAATCTGAGGCTTAAGTGATTGTTGCATTGATGTCCCAGGGGGAGTCCAAACCAGTCATGGTAAGGCAACATCTTTCTTTATCTCTGAACAGCAATAGCATCTTTTTTTATCTCTAGGATGGCTTATGATTGGCCTAGCCTAGGGCCTAGGCTGGGGTGGGCAGTTTTTTGGGTGGAGGGCCTCTTACTGAATTTTGGCAAGCCATCGAGGACTGCATGACGGGCAGCCAGGGGCAGATAAATATTAATTTTCTAAATTTTTTAGGTGCCCCGTGGGCTGGATAGAATGGCCTGGCGGGCCACATATGGCCTGTGTCCTGCATTTTGCCCACCCCTGGTCTAGGCCAAGTAGCCCTGGTTGCAGAGCCTGTTGCGAGGAGAGGAGGAGCAGGGAAGGTTTAAGGAGGGATGGGTGGCACAGCCGGGCTGTTCTCGCAGGAAGACCTCCAGGGGAAAGAGGTCAAGTCGTGAGTGAATGTCAGCTCTGTGGGTTTTAAGGGGCAAAGTCAGAAATGAATTTGCAAGAATATAATAATTAAAATGTTATATATATTATTTTCTTTATATTTGCCAAAGAAAATAACAACATTAGACAACACATGTTCAGGTTCACCTATTCCCCCACTTCAAAAAGTACTTATATAGACACTTTGCATTTAACTCTTGGGGGGGGCAGAATATATTAAAGTCCTTCTTGACTGAGGAAGCCTGTGCTCCAAACTGCAGATCTTGCTTCCAGTATTGCAGAGATGACTTGCTCTCTTCTGGCACTTCACACAGCAGCAGATGCTTGCTAAGGCCCATAAGAGTATGAGCAGCCTCACACTGCCCTTCATCAAGGGGTTAAAAGCTAAATGTACAAGTTTATTCTCCAGCAACAGTACCAACACAATCCTCTTTCCTCTGTCTGCTCTCTCTGCAGTTACTTTCTTTGTCCTTAAACAGGGGCAGGGTCTGCTTATCCTCTGCCAGACCCACAAACCTGAACCAAGTACAACCCAGCTTATGGGGGTTACATGAGCACCAGCTACGATTTCCAGGCAAGGTCCCACTGAAGAGTAATTTTCCGTGGCAGGTGCCACAGGGAAAAGGCCTAGGAGTGGTGTGAGGCCAGGTCTGAAGGCAGGAGTCCTTCCTTCCTGAGTAGCGGAGACAGCCAGCCGGCAGGCCATAACCAGAAGACCTGGGAGACTGAACTGGGCCCCAGGAAACTGGTAGGAGAGAGAAGCTCTGCCAGAAGGGGTTGGGAATTTGGAGGTGCTCAAGAAAAGTACAACCCTATTCCTATCCCCATGTAAGATAAAATGAAGTGCACCTATCAATCTGGGGCATCAAAAAGAAGGAAGACAAAGGAGAAAAAAGCTTGGGATGAAAAGGGGAGGATGGGTGGTGAAAGGAAGTAAGGAAGTCGGAAGTGGAACAGGGGATGCAGGTGGCACATCACTTGCAGGGGATGAAGAATATTCTGATCATGAAAATAAGACAAAGGAAGCAAGCAGTGATGTGGCAGGAGAATGTGAAAATGAGCCAGGTTTGGTGATGCAAGCTGAAGGAGACATTGCATCACATGAGAAAAAAGAGACAATTGATCTGGTTTCTGGATCTGCTCCTGAGCTTCACCAGGAAATGTTCTCTAGTGACCCAGACACCCGGGGGCATCTTGATCGGTTGCAAAGGGATCTAATTGAGTCCAAGGGCAGAAATGTTCTCTAGTGACCCAGACACGCGGGGGCATCTTGATAGGTTGCAAAGGGATCTAATTGAGTCCAAGGGCTCACCACCCAAACCTGCAAGCTTCCCATGTGATTCCTCCAAACCATGGGTGACTGGTGCCTCTTGAGTCGGGGGGGGCACGTGCCCCCCCCCAACACCAGTCAGCAACTGGGTGGCGGGTTCCCCTGGTGGCCTCTCCCACTGACTAGGGGGAAGGACCGCCAATGGCTGATTGTGCTGACTGCGGGGGTTTCCCACCCCCAATCGCATTCACCAAAAAAGCGGCTGTGCCGCTTCCGGAAATCGTGTGGCCGCTTCTGGATGCAGTGCAGCTGCTTTTGCTGGCAACCCCACTCCCCAGCTGGCACTTGCAGGCAGGGCCCTGGTGCTCCCACCTGGCCCCCTGCCCGCTGGCTAAACGGGAAGTGCAGCCTGACAGGTGAGGCACCACTGCTCTCAGGTGGTGCATGTGCGTCCCTGTGCACCGCCTACGTGCCACCACTGCTCCAAATTGTCATTGCCTCCATCTGTTTTCTGCAAGACTCTGCCCAATGACGAGAGTGTGGAAAGGGACTAGCTCGCCTGGAGCCACAAGGCAGCTGGCCTGTTGTGCTTTCCATGCTGCGTCGTCTGAGATCAGAACAAAAACCCAGCCCTGTACCATTCATTCCAGATTCTGCCATGGGGGGTGAATGATAACTGGAGAAAACTGTATGACAAAGTGAGGAGTCACGAGGCCTCTTCTGGTCATCCTCAACATTATTTACAGGGGAAAGATTTTGCAAATGCTGTTAGTGGAAAAGGGGCCATTGATAATGCTCTTGAAAAGGGTACACAAGTGGGCAGAAAGCCCACTTGTTCCCACTTGTCAGGGCAAGGGAAGGGGGAGCCACATGTGAGAATTCTCCCGCGATGCGTGCGTGCAAGAATTCTCGCACGTGGACCTCCAGCTTTGTATACACACGCACGGGTCTTTGTAAGGGGCAGTGGGGAGGGGGCCCCCAACATCACACCTGCCCCAGGCCCCATAAACCCTCTGGGCAGCCCTGGTCAGGACTCCATTCCTTGGCAATTTGGTTCAGGGATTAAAACCCCCACAGTACTAGCCCATTCAAGGCTATTTGAGCTTGGCTCAAATCTGCCAGGCCTTTAATTCTGGACAAACAGCTGGGGCCCAGTCACACAGCTAGGCTGAAACCAAACGAAGTTGCAACAGCAACTAAAATGTGCCAGGCTCTGAGCCCTGGGCCCAGGCGCACCAGGTCTCGCCCTGGCTCAAAGAGCGCCAACAAAATTGCCAGGCTCCAACCATGGCTACTCTTCTCCAGGGACTAATACCCCGCATGGCATTATTTCACTCAAAACCCAGAAAAACAAAAGGGGACCCCTACTTTATCTCTTTCAGAGCCCTTGCAGGCTGCTTTAATTCTGGCTCAGGGGCCGGCAATGTTTTTGTGCCAAGTGCCAGAAACACCCACAACCTCGACTTGCATGATTTTGGGGTGCCGGGGCAGACAGCAGTAGAGCTGCAAGGAGCCCAGTTCTTGTTGTGCCCATGCAGCCTGAGCCCCTTCCCTGCCGTCTGACCCGAGATGTGCATGCACTGCTGCCCCTGCCGAGCCAGACCAGGGATACGTCGACCACAGTGCAGCTGCTTGCAGCCTCCCAGCTGCCTGCCTCAGCCAGCCTGGGCTCCGGGCAGGGTCCTGCTTTCCACTACAGAGCCCAGGTGCTTGCAAGTATGGAAATAAATTATAGTGAAGTGTTGGATGCTCAGGGAGGCTACTTCTTGTATTATGAATAAGATTCCTAATACGCTTTATTACGGCTACACTGTCTGGAATCAGAAAAAAATAAATGCCTTAAACTTTGATCATACGAGTTATAAGATGACAAAACCGCTTTGTGGGGAATTGCTGGCCCTGCATAGTAGAGCAGATAAGGGAAAGTGTTTGTTCTTTGTAACTCCTCTGCACCTGCCTTGCCCACCGCGGCCTTGAAGGTAGCAAAAAAAAGTATGTACAAACTCTGATTTCCAGGGGCAAAAAGGGAGTGTTAGTTCTTGCTTTGTAAACTACCTTGTCTCCCCCATAATTCCCATCCTGATAACAGCAAAGCAGTAATGAGCTGGTGTTTGTAGCTGCTTTTTCTAGCAAACTCCACTATATGATCACGTGAGTTGTAGCGACTGTTAAAAAGTATATAAGCCTCCTGATTTTGCTCTTGAGGGGGAACCCCTTCCAAGTGCTTGGGAAATCCATGTCACTTTGGCTCCCCCCTACAGCTGTAGTTTCATTTAAATAAAAGCTTCTGCTGACCTAACCCAAAAGTATGCTGCGTGTGTTTCCACGACAATTGTGAAAGAATATCGTTTGACTTTGTACCTATCTTGCTGTGCTTTCTAAGCTTTATATAAATGTCACAAATGAACGTACATTTGGATTAAGTTGTATTTGTTATAGTTTGGGTCCTGCAGTGAACAGTGACAGCTATGACCCAGGAAGAGAACAGACCTTTCATGATACCACAGCAAGGTGTTCCTCCAGTACAGACCATGTGGCTTCCTCCACCTTGATCTTTCTTCTCCCCCCCCCAGGGATCATGTTCAAATTCCTCATGTTATAAGGCACTCCTTTGTAAGAGGCTGTCTCCAAAGTCTAACCCTTATCATATAAATAACTCTCACTCTTGTGACAGGCTGTGAAGAGGAACTGACTAAAAAGGAGATTGCACTGGGAGAACACTGCTGAGCGGGCGCAGCTCGGCGCAGTGGTAGAGGGGGTTTGTGTGTGTTTGTGTGTCCCAGACAGTTGGGTTGTGTGTGTGTGGGTGTGGGTGTCCCCCAGAACTTGTGCTGTGTGCATTTAAGGCACTTAGGTTTTGTGTGTGTGTTTGTGTGCTCACATCCCAGACACTTGGGGTGGTGCATGTGTGTACGCATCCCAGACACTTGGGCTGTGTGTATGTGTCTCCCCCAGACACTTGGGTTGTGTGTGTCAGTGGGTGTGCATGTCCCAGAGATACTTAGGTTGTGTTTTTGTGTGTTTTTTCCAAGACACTTGGGTAGTGTGTGTTTGTGTCCTAGAGACTTGAGGGGGGGGGGGGGGGGGCGCCCGAGCAACCTTGGTCCTGGGGGCTTGGGGGGGGGGGGGGCGGTCCCAGAGACACATGGGTTGTGTGAGTATATGCATCTCAAAGACTTGGGTTGTATGGGGCTGTGTGTGTGTCCCAAAAACTTGGGTTGTGTGTGTGTGTGTCACCCAGAGACACTTTGACTGTGCTTGCGTTTGTGTGTGTTCCAGTCACTTGGGTTGTGTGTGCGTCTCCAAGGCACTAAGGTTGTGTTTGTGTGCATGTGTGCATCATAGGGAGAGGGAGACGAAATTATATGGGGAGGGGGCTGAGTGTACGTGTGTCACCCCCAGCAGGTAAGTTTGTGGAGGAAGGAGTGGGAGGGGAGGGGGAAGAGCCATGGGCAGGGAGTGGGGCTGGGGCTGGGCACGAGACAGAGTGTTTGTGTGCGTGTGTGTGTGTGTGTCCCAGAGGTTTGGGTTGTGTTTGTATCTCAGAGACACTTGGGTTGTGTTTGTGTGTGTGCATGCCCCAGACACTGGGTTGTGTGTGTTCGTGTGCATCTTATAGTTTCATAGTAGTTTCATCGTAGCTAGGGTCAGGAGGGACCTGAACAGATCACCTATCCTGACCCCCTGCCACAGGCAGCAAAGA